>NC_133774.1:33993486-34093205 GCF_003597395.2 Chelonoidis abingdonii
CAGAGCTCTGATAGAACAGATTTGTCTCCCCATATAGCGATCAGATCCAGTATCTCTCGTACAGTCCATGCTGGAGCTCTTTTTGGATTGTGGGACTGCATGGTCACCCGTGCTGATCGGCACTCCACGCTGGGCAAACAGGAAATGAAATTTAAAAGTTGGTGGGGCTTTTCCTGCCTACCTGGCTAGTGCATCCGAGTTCAGATTTCTGTCCAGAGCGGTCACAATGGTGCACTGTGGGATAGCGCCTGGAGGCCAATACTGTCAATTTGCAGCCACACTAACCCTAATCCAACATGGCAATACCGATTTCAGTGCTATTCCCTTCATCGGGGAGGATTACAGATACTAGTATTAAGAGCCCTTTATATCGATATAAAGGGCTTCATTGTGTGGATGGGTGCAGGATTAAAGCAGTTTAACGCTGCTAAATTTGGTATAAACGCGTAGTGTAGACCAGGCCTGAGATACTAGTGAAATGGAAAGAGTGTTATCACATGATATGGCTACAATGCTACATCATCTTTTTCCCAAACACAGAACAGAAATATTTATTAAACACTGCAACCTTTTCTCTATTGTTATTGACAATTCTACCATTTCCATCTACTCATGGACCTATACCTTAGGTAGAATTCTTTTTGTTCCTTTTACAATACTCCTTCTTATTGTCCTTAATGCTACTGCCATAGATTTCTCCTTGTGTCGTTTTGCTTGCCTTATCAATTTTCAACAATTCCTAGCTTCTGATTTATATTCTTTACTATTTAATTTCACCTTTCTTCCAAGAGTAATATGTATATTTTATTTTTTATTACTGGTTTCACATGGGCAGTGGGTACCCCCTGCCTCTGCTCTGTGGCATGGCTCCAGTGGCTATGGCAGCACCACCCGCCCTCCCTCCTGGCACTCTGGGGCTGAGGGGAATGCAGCAGCGCTCTCTGCCCTCCCTCCTAGCACTCCAGGGTTGGGGCGCTAGCCTGGGGCAAGGGTCAGCAGTCATGGGCGCGGGGGGAGGGCCTCTGGGCTTCAGCAGCAGAGCAGAAGGAGTGAAGCCTAAGACAGAAGGGGAGGGATGGGGGCTAACGTCCCCCAGCCAGCAGGTCATGTGCTGCCCATGTGGCTTCATGTCCTCTCTAATTGGGGCATTTCTTTAACCAATACAGCTATCTTCTTCGATTGTGGCTTTTGGGGCATCTAGTAAAGTTCTTAAACATTTTGCAATTAACATTCACATTTTTCTGATTACATTTTTCCTCGCAACTGATTGTCTCAAAATTGTTTTCAGCTTTGTGAAATTGGCCCTTTATAAGCACCAAGTTTGTGTGTGTTTATATATATATATGTGTATATATATATAAAAATATATATATAAACACACACACATATATAGATCTATATATATTAGGGCTGTCAAGCGATTAAAAAAATTAATCGCGATTAATCACACGATTAAAAAATGAATCACACTGTTAAACAATAATAGAATACTGTTGTTTTCTACATTTTCAAATATATTTATTTCAATTGCAACGCAGAATACAAAGTGTACAATGCTCCCTTTAGATTTTTTATTACAAATATTTGTACTGCAAAAAACAAAAGAAATAGTATTTTTCAATTTACCTAATACAAGTACTGTAGTGCAATCACAAAAGTTGAACTTACAAATGTAGAATTATGTATTAAAAAAAAACAGCATTCAAAAATAAAATAATGTAAAACTTTATAGCCTGTAAGTCCACTCAGTCCTACTTCAGCCAATTGCTCAGACAAACAAGTTTGGTTACAATTTGCAGATAATGCTGCCTGCTTCTTGTTTACAATGTCCTGAAAGTGAGAACAGGTGTTCTATGGCACTGTTGTAGCTGGAGTTGCAAGATATTTATGTGCCAGATGCACTAATGATTCATATGTCCCTTCATCTTCAACCACTGTTCCATATGACATGTGTCCATGCTGATGAAGTGTCCACTCCACACCTCGTCCCTCTCAGATTTTGGACGGCACGTCAGATTCTTAAAGCTTGGGTTGAGTGCTGTAGCTATTTTTAGAAATCTCACATTCCTACCTTCTCTGTGTTTTGACAAATCTGCAGTGAAAGTGTTCTTAAATCGAACATGTGCTGGGTCATCATCTGAGACTCTTATATCATGAAATATGTGGCAGAGTGTAGGTAAAACAGAACAGGAGACATTCTCCCCCAAGGAGTTCAGTCTCAAATTTAATTAACACATTTTTTTTAAATGAGCTTCATCAGCATGGAAGCATGGCCTCTGGAATGATGGCCAAAGCATTAAGAGGCACATGAATCTTTAGCACATCTGGCACGTAAATATCTGTGATGCCGGCTACAACAGTGCCGTGCAAACACCTATTCTTACTTTTAGGTGACATTGTAATTAAGAAGTGGGCAGCATTATCTCCTATAAATGTAAACAAACTTGTTTTTCTTAGCAACTGATTGAACAAGAAGTAGGACTGAGTGGCCTTGTAGACTCTAAAGTTTTACATTGTTTTGTTTTTGACTGCAGTTATGTAACAAAAAAACCTACATTTGTAAGTTGCAAGTTGCTTGTGATAAAGAGATTGCACTATAGTACTTGTATGAGGTGAATTGAAAAATACTATTTTTGATTTATCATTTTTATAGTGCAAATATTTCTAATAAAAATATAAAACAAACACTGTACACTTTGTATTCTGTATTGTAATTAATATATTTGAAAATGTAAAAAAAATCCAAAAATATTTAAATAAATTTTCAATTGATAATCTATTGTTTAACAGTGTGATTAATCTCAATTAATTTTTAAAGTTGTGATTAATTTTTTTAACTGTGATTATGATTTGTGAATCCTACTGATTTTCTAGGTGCCTAAAAATTAGGTGTTGCGACGCTCAGCTTACAATCCCTAAATTCTTTTGTGAATCTAGGCCAAAGATTTGTTTAATCACATTAAAAAGTTGACATATTTGTAACTATTAGTAAAATATTTACTGCATCAGTATTAGGATATGTTATTCATTCTTTATTTTTATTAATTTTATATGTAATAAAATTATAATCCTCTTCTCGATAACAAAAAACTTTATCAGTAGCACAGATATCATCTTAAACTACTCTGAAAAGTTGTTATTAAAAAAAATTTGGAAATTACATCTTTATTGTGTTCTAGTGGCTAAATACAAATTTGGTCAGTTTATAATTTTAAACATTGTTTTTTCTTTTTTGTTTTGCAAACAGAACCTAACAGCTAAAAGTCAAGCTATGTTCCCTCTGTTTCATACATTATAGCTATTATATATACATATTTGTAGGTATCACCCACAATACGCCGATACTATATGAAGCTCTTGTTTGAGATTTTTCTGCACATAAGCTTAGAACCTCTCAGATATAAGAAACAACCATATCACCAGGGATATTTAAAGAATATTTTGGCAAGCGCAAGATCAAGGAGAAGAAAGCTTCCTGCAGCCACTGTAGCAGAAGCTAACTAAGTTTTTTTTGGCGGTGGAGCCTGAAACAACTATTTTTTTGTGTTCAGAAAGAGGGATATTAATATTGTTTTGCAAAGTATATAGTGTTATTTTATTTAATAGTGTACATTTCTGATTTGGCTTTATAATTTACACAGCAGTTTGTACTCTAGATGAGCTCCTGAAAGAATAATAGCTTTCTCATGGGAACTTTTCTAGAGAGATAATATAGATCTCTTATGGATATCATAAAAAGTGTACTAGCTACTTCCTGAAGTAAAATGTGACATGAAAAAAACTGAGAATGTTCCTTCACCAAAACTGACATATTATAAATGGAGTTAGATCAAGAAATAATGAAGGCAGGACTAGAAACTTCTCTTTCTGGAAAAATTATAGGTAGATACTTACGGCTGATATTCTTCAATAAGATAAATGCACCTACCTCTGAATGAGTGATTACATGAAGACAATGAGTTGTATAGCACCTAAAATCATATCCTCAGGGATTGTGCCCTAAAGGCAAGAATGATGATCTCTATAGCTCTGCATGACATCTACATGAGGAACTCATATAATCTCAAAGAAATGGGGAAGGACAGGAGAGGTGGCTATTGGGAAAGGCTACGCTCACTAGTATGTTGAAAAAGTGAACTGTGTAGTATATTGCTTTGTCTATTGATCCATACCACATCATACCACAATAACCTGAAGCATTCTGTGTTTTCTTACTGTTACTGTGGTCATTGTATATATTGCTGTCTTTTCTATTCAGCAATAATGCCTGATACATATATTCCACTTTCTGACCTGTATTTATGTAGCACCTTTCATCCCAAAGGGCTTTATAAACTTAAATTGATTTATGAACTATAACCAGCTATCATTTTCTGCACCACAGAAACGTAACCACCTCTGGTGTTAAACAAAGGAACTGTTTTTTAGTGTGTGGCATAGATGCACAACAGCCTTTCACAAGATGTGAAGTCGAACTCTTTGTATATTTAAATGAACCTGCAGGAAGAGATTAGGCAGGCATTCTTACTGTGCCTGGTCACTGTGCAGGGTAGTAAATGGGGTGAAGGAGAGACTCCTTGGACCCTCTCCCTTTCTTGCATGGAAAAACAGGGGCCAGGCACAATGTGGCCCTTAGAGTTTTGTCATTTACTCCCAGTTAGTAACTATCAATAAGATAATTCTTATGTTAACTTGTGTAAGGGTTGAACTGACTGCATAATATATCTTCAATTAAATCACTAACTGTTTCAAATCAACATTGTAAACAAGGTTCCATTTCATATTGGAATGAAAAATCTTTTTTTTTCACCAAGAAAGAAAATTCACACAAGATATCTTCCCCCTGGCCCCTTCCATTTCAAAGCCCTAAGAAGCCCCCAGCTGGTGACATTTGGAGACTCGGGCAAGACATTTCTTAGACAGAGTAAAGAACTAATCATACTAGACATGGCAAAACCTGATAATTATAACCATTTAATCCACTGATACAGGGGAAAAGGAGTAGCTTTTACTTGGTGTATTGAGAAATTTTGCTCTGAAAGAAAAATTCTAAAGACCTTATTAGTGCTGTTATGGCTGGAGAGAGAGGCCTAGTCTACACTATGCATTTAAACTAAATTTAGCAGCGTTAAACCAATTTAACCCTGCACTCGTCCACACAACGAGGCCCTTTATATCGATATAAAGGGCTCTTTAAACCGATTTCTGTATTCCTCCCTGACGAGAGGAGTAGTGCTGAAATCAGTATTGCCATGTCAGATTATGGTTAGTGTGGGCCACTAAATCGACGATTATTGCCTCCGGGCGCTCAACCACAGTGCACCATTGTTGACCGCTCTGGAAAGCCAATCTCACTCAAGATGCACTGGCCAGGTTGAACAGGAAAACTCCGCAAACTTCTTGAAAATTCATTTCCTATTTGCCCAGTGTGGAGCTCTGATCAGCAAGGTGGCGAGCACCGTCCCAAATCCAAAAAGAGCTCAGCAATGCCTGTACGGGAGATACTGGACTGATCGCTGCATGGGACGCAAATCTGTTCTATCAGAGCTCTGTTACAAAGAAGATAAATGACAAAACATTGAAAAAAATTCTCCAGGCTACTGAACAGAGTCCACAGCAGTGCTGCATGACAAGCATAAACGGAAAGCCAAAGAATCAAATGGACACTCATGGAGAAAGAGGGGGGAACTGAGAACCTCCAAGCTATCCCACAATCCCACAGTCTGCGAAAAGCATTTCATTCTGTCTGAGCTCAATGCCTGAAGGGTCAAAAACATTTTCCCCCAGAGTGTTTCAGGGTATATGTCATCCAAATTTACACCCTCACCCACACCCGAAAGAAAAAGGAAAAAAAAAGTTTTTCACCCTTTTTTCCAATGTACCCTATGTCTACTGCAAAATGCTGGAGATGGCGTGCTGCAGCGCTGAAACACTTAAGCACCCTTTCCCAGGTGGCCAGAAGTACCATATACTGCCTATCCCATCATCAACATGCATCAGCCCGTGAGTGCTCCGGCTGCCTCTGTGAGGTCAGCCAGGGCCCTGGGTTAAAAATGAATGATCCCAGTCATTCCCGGCAGATGGTGCAGACAGCTAGTAACTGTCTTCATCATACGCAAACTGAGCTGAAGCTCCATCAGCCAACCTTCCTTTCAATGTCTAAGAAAAGCTTCTGTTACTCTGGACTATATAAAGCAGCTGGAGGTTCTTCTCTCATTTATCTCACTAAAAAGGTAGTGTTTCTTATTCATGTGCATTCTTATTAACTCATCACACAAATGGGGGGACACTGCCAAGTAGCCCAGGAGGATTGGGGGAGGAGGGAGAGCAAAGTGGGTGGAGTTGTTAACAGGGGCACCCCTAAATGGCATACAGCTCATGACATTTCTGCGGGATTTCTGGGGCTGCTGACTACGGAGTGGCTGTCCGCCTCTGGTTCTTATAGATAGGCTTGCCCATATTCTAGGCAAGGACCTGAAACTCTATTTTTAAGACAAAGCATAAAGAAGGAAATGATCTGGGAAGTCTCTCTATTTTGTCCATGCGACCCAGCCGACCTCAGCGACGCCAGCCAGGAGCACCCATGACAGCAGCAGATGGTACAGAATGACTGATAACAGTCAGCTCATCGCCAATTTACAATGGCATGGCAGACGGTGCAATAGGGCTGGTAACCGTCTCTGCTACCTTGCAAAGACAAATGAATGCTGCTGTGTAGCACTGCAGTACGGCCTCTGTCAGCAGCATCCAGTACACATGTGGTGACAGTGACAAAAGGTAAAACGAGCTGCATGGTTGCCATGCTATGGCTTCTGCCAGGGCAATCCAGGGAAAAAGGGCGCGAAATGATTGTCTGCCGTTGCTTTCACGGAGGAAGGCTTGAGTGATGACATTTATCCAGAATCACCCGCGACGCTGTTTTTGCATTGGGATCTCAACTCAGAATTCCAGTGGGCGGGGGAAACTGTGGGAACTATGTGATAGCTACGGGATAGCTACCCACAGTGCAACGCTCCAAAATCGACACTAGCCTCGGTACATGGACCACACCACTGAATTAATGTGCTTAGTGTGGCCACGTGCACTCCACTTTATACAGTCTGTTTTACAAAACCAGTTTATGTAAAATCAGAATAATCCCGTAGTGTAGACATACCCAGAGATACAGATTAAAGGGAATTGAGACAGGTGAAAGTAGTCCAGTTCTTTCTAAAACAGAAGTTTCAACTTTTAATCAATTGCAGCTTGATGGATCAGTGGTGCATGCTGTGCATAAGTGCCATTACATCTTTTGATTCAGAGTAGCAAAGTTCCAGTTTTAAAGGTTGAGAAGAGTTGTCTGCATCACACGACCGTCACACAATTTGGTGCAGTCTCTGCTGCTGGGAACCAAATTGAGTAGACTCTGCAAGCGGTTGCAGAGCCAGGCAGAAATGTATTGCCAACACGTGGCTGAGGAGACTGCACAGCTGCTGATTGTACTGCTCTTGGCTCTGGTGTGAATGAGCATCAGATAAACTCAGCTTGTCTGAACTGCAGCTGGGCTAACTCAAGGCCAAATGTTAGACTAGTCAGTGGGTGTCATAAACAGATAGCTAAGGGTTAATGTTTCTTTTACCTGTAAAGGGTTAACAAAGGGAACCAAACACCTGACCAGAGGACCAATCAGGAAACCAGATGTTTCACAAGCTCAGGGAGGAAATTTTGGGATGTGTGTCCTTTGTCTGTGTCTCTAGTGCTCTCTTGGCTCTGAGAGTAATCTTCTATCTCCAGCTTTCTAATTTCTGTTTCCCAGTTTTAAGTACAGGTATAAGACAATATAGGTTTTATATGTTTTTGTATTACATGTAGTGTAGTATTGCTGGAATTTTAAATTGTATTCTTTTTTGGATAAGGCTGTTTATTCATTTTCTTTTAAGCCATTAACCGTGTTATTGTCACCTTGAACAGAGACCATTTTTTATGTCTTTTTCTTTCTTTTTAAGACTGTTTGATTTTTTTCTCTAGTTAGGCTAAGAAACGAAGGGAGGGAAAATCTTTTTGTGTTAGAGTTACTAAGCTTGAATTTGTATAAGCCTCTGGGTGAGGGGAGAGACACTTGATCTCTCGTGTGGGTTTGTGTTTCAAGGAATTGAAGCAGGTAATCTCCCTAGTGTACCCAGGGCGGGAAGATCTGGGAGAAGGTAAAGAGGGGGAAGGGAAGTGGGTTATTTCCCTTTGTTGTGAGACTCAGGGCATCTGAGTCTTGGGGTCCCCAGGGAAGGTTTTGGGGAGACCACAGTGAGTCAGACACTGGAATTTCTGGCTGGTGGCAGCGCTATCAGATCTAAGCTGGTAATTAAGCTTGGAGGTTCATGCAGGCACCCACTTTTTGGACGCTAAGGTTCAGAATTGGGATTTATGCTTTATGACAGTGGGTTCAGTGGATACTGATGCTTGCCATGTGCCAAGGGTATGTCCTTTTGTAGCCCTGGCCCAAGTCATGTTACAGGCTCCAGGAAGTAATGAACCCCTCAACCCTCCTTTTGTGTCACAACTTCACTGCAAAAACGGCTTAGCAAGGAATGTCAGTTAAAAAAATTCAGCAGCGTCATTATGAAGTTCACTAGCCTAATTAAAACCAATAGAACATTTTGAAGTTGGCGGTGAAAAAATGCAAGTAATTTTTAATGTGAGATGTGGATTATGAAGACACGCCATTACTTATAGAAACTGTTGACAAACAACATTGTGAGAATGCTGTCTCCAAGGCTCCAACTCAGCAACGTACATAAGCCCATGCTTAACTTTAAGCACTTTAATAAAATTTGACAATGGGAGTTGGATACCTAGGCACCTGGTGGGTTTTTAAAAAGCACCTATCTGCATCTTCAGGTGCCTAAATACCTTTTAAAATCAGATACTTGTCCAAGAGAGTTTCTGTTACTGTGTTCATTTTCTTTGGTCTTTGTACCATTCTGTGTTCATCTGCTACCATATCTGACCTACTGTTGACCTGCATGCTTTAGTTTATTTATATTGAAATATAAATTGTGACTGGCTGTGCAGTATTTGCAATGCTTTCAGCTGAACAAACTGACCTTTTTATTATATTGTATCTTAGAAACGATCAGCATGGCTCACTCGAGGAAAAAACCATTATACAAAGATGATTACTCTCTGAGGAGTTAAGAGTATCTCTCTTATAGTTCTTCCTTCACTCAGGAAACACAGTTGCACTTCCTTAATTCATAATTAGCTTAAAAGCATATAAAGTGCATTTCACTCAGGTGTTCTGAAGTAATGTCTTAGGGAAGTACACATGATGAGCATAAAAACTAAATATACCTCATAGTTTAAAAAAACAACAACAAGGTATGGTTCTGTGCCTTTAAAATATCTTGTAAAACATAGAATAGATTCATGAAAATGTCTTATACTTCAGTCAAAAGATCACTGAAATGATATGTGTTAGAATATCAAGCAATATATATGATGCATTAAGGGAGTTATTTATCAACTCATGCTATCTAAAATCAGTAGGATTTTCAAAAGTGCGTAGGCACCTAACTCCCATTGAAATAAATGGAAAATAGGCATTTTTAAATACCACTAGGTGCCTTTTTGCATCTTTAGATTCCAAAATACCTCAGATATGAAAAGGATTTGGAGCTAGATTTTTAATGAAGTTTAGGCTTCTAAGTGCCTGAGATACTCTGAGAATGAGGTTTAGACTCCTAAGCCATCTATGTACTTTTGAATTTTTTATCCAGAATTTATAGTACTTTTTTCACTGTCACATTCTCCAAACATGCTAATTTTCCAATTCTTTGGGGGGGGCAGGGGAGGAGTAGAAAATTAACTTGCAAATTGCAAAGCTCTGTGTTTTCTATAATGTTTTTATGTGCTTTTCTGAATATTAACATTTCAGAGAGCTAGTAGATAATAGTGTATTTTTTATAGAATGAAATGATGATCAATATACTTTTGAACATGATCAAAAGAAAATGTTTGTTTCCCTGATTTGGAAAAGGATGAACGTCTATGCGAATGGAAAGACAATGGGGGTTGAAGGCACCTTGCAAGTGTAGCTCATCAGGATTGGGCCCACCAAACGTATCTTGTCAATATACGTGGTCCCCTCACTCCTTACTTTTTTACCAAGATATCACAACTTATGTAGTATATTCATACGGGGAATTTGTGCACAGCTTGTAAATAAGGGAGTTCAAACTACTCATTGGTATACATGAAAAATCAATATTACAAGTAGGTGGCAGGTAGCTGAATTTGGCTCACAGCACACATATTAATGATAGATCTGGTTGTCAAGGCCTCATCCAGGGCTTCCATTTATTTCAGTGGGTATTCAGTCAGCTCCACACTAAACAATATACACAACTTCTGTTCACTAAGTCTTGATCCATTGAGTGCAATGTTATATTAAAATAAAAGCAAAAAAAGAGTGATAGGATCAGATTTTTCAAAGGCACAATTTATACATGACCAATTTATGAATTTGCTTTGTGCATATAAGCTAGCCTTGCATGAAAATGCGCCTTTGAAAAATCTGGCCCTTAGCACTAGAAAGCTGTTATGTAACATGGCTTTTATTCAGCGTGGGGGAGGTGGGGAGAGTTTCTTTTCTGTTTAGTTTTGCTTTCATTTCTGGCCCCAGCACATAAATAAATTGCATTATTTGCCTTTATCTCTGTGGATAATATTTTAGAAAGCATCTTATTCTGTTTGAGCTGGTCTCATGACAGATGGACTGGAATCCTACCTGCTGGCAAGGGCTTAATTTGTGACAGGAACTCTACCAGCCTTTCTTACCTCAGGCTGTTTATGGCATAACATGAGGAACTATCATTTACACTCATGGTAGTGAAGCAGATGTTGCTCTGCCTTGTGTAATCCCCACCTGGCACTACTATGGCTGCCCATAACTGTAACATATTCAATCAAGAGGTCAGAACGCCTGTCACTTGGGCTTTTCAGAAGTGCTGTAGCCATTTCGCCTCATCAATTTTTAGTCCAGCACTGGCATATTTAAAGAGCAGCATATCAACACTGAATACAAGGAACGAAACAAAATCCTGCAGAAAAAAACCTTTTAGCTTCAGTGAAGGCAACATGTAGTCCAAATATTCCACTTTTTCCATTTAATTCAAATTTACGACTGAGTAATTTCCAATGATGGATGGAAGTATCAGCCATGCAGACTAAGGGAAACCAAGTCATTGTGTATAATTTTCCTTTTAGTTTGTTAGGTACATGTCTGAGGTCTCGTGCTGTGAGGAGGAAGGGGAAATTTGAAAGGAATATTGAAAGGGGAGGGGAATATTGAACTTACATTTATTTGGACCGATTACACATTTTATGGCAAAATGATTCATAATGTCGGAATTGTGAACAAAAATAAATATCCTATTTTGACAGTCAAAGAGTCTTATAAGTAATTAACAGAATTAGAGCCAAATTCTGCTCCCAGATCATATGTGAAATGTATTGCCAAGAGTCAGGTGTTTTCCAAGAAATTTAGCTTTAGAAAAGCTGGAGAACATACATATGAATTCATCTGAATCCTACCTTCAGGTTTAAATGCATGTACAGAGATTTCCCAGGGATGAAAACAAGTAAGGATTGGGAAGAAGTGAGGGGAAATAAAGGGAGAAAGTTGAGCAGAAAAATGAAGAATATTCTCAAGAAGCAACTTATTTTCTCTCTCCAAATATATAAATTAAAAGTTGAAAATGAGCCATGTAAATTTAATCTGGCAAAAATGAAGAGCTTAATTCTGCCGCCTTTTCTCAGACTGTGTATTAATTTACACCACAGTTCAATGGGATTACTCTCAGAGTAAGGTGCTACTCAATGTGAGTAAAGATGGCAGAATTGAGGCCAAGTGTAGTGTATACTTTTAAGATTACTATTCTCTCCTTTTTATAAATTTCCACCAATCCTATCCTTCTCCTGGCCTGGATTTTGCAGATGCTATGGGTACATATTTTCCCCTATATCACAGCTGTGATATGGGAATGCAAAAATATAACACAATCTATAAGACTCAGAACAAATCTTCCATCACTAATGTTCTAGTCTTCTCCCCTGTTGCTTTGTCTGTTACAGATCATCTGCTGTGACCTGCGAAGGTGATATGGGTGAAAACATTTAACTGCAAGTGTGTCAAGGTTTGTGGACCAGAGAACGTTAAAATGTTGCCCTGAATCAGTCTCAGAATGGCACAATGGAGACTAGATTCTACTCCCATTTAAGTCAATGGAAAAACTCCTATTGCCATAACTCGGAGTTGGATCAAACCCTGGACGAACATAGGAACTGACATGCAGGATGAGACCGAAAGTCCATCTAGTCCAATATCCTGCCTCTGATAGTGGCTAGTACTAGATGATTCAGAGGAAATTGTAAGAACCACACATCTATATAAATGTCCAGGACAAATGGAATTTTTTTGAAGATAATCCCAGCATTTTAAGGTGTTCATCCTGCAGCAAAAAAACTTCAGGACCAGACTTCAAAGAGAAACTGCTGAGCTTCAGTTCATCTGCNTCAGGGTTGAACAAAGACTGTGAATGGCTTGCCAACTACAGAACCAGTTTCTCCTCCCTTGGTTTTCACACCTCAACTGCTAGAACAGGGCCTCATCCTCCCTGATTGAACTAACCTCATTATCTCTAGCTTGCTTCTTGCTTGCATATATATATCTGCCCCTGGATATTTCCACTACATGCATCCAACGAAGTGGGGTATTCGCCCACGAAAGCTCATGCTCCAAAACATCTATTAGTTTATAAGGTGCTACAGGATTCTTTGCTGCTTTTACAGATCCAGACTAACACGGCTACCCCTCTGATGTTTGGCTTTTGTGACTGTTACATCTGTTTTCAGAGTGAAGTTTTAAGATTTTTATGATATGTTTACTATGCAGGGTATCAATGGCACTGGCTAAGGGTGAGAGATATGCCAAGTTAAGCAGATGTTGTGTGGTTCTGTCACCCTAAGGATACAAGAAGTGACACACTGGATTAGACTAAAGATTCCAAAGCACATGAATTTCTATTTTATATAGCAAGTTTGGTCTCTGGCGCAGACATTGTTTTTACAAAGCTAAAAAGTTTTAAACAGAGTGGTTCTTCTTTTCTCTTAAACTACCATGGGACAGATGCTGACAACTGAAATGTGTGAAGATCTGTGCAACAGTTTTGTCAAAGCCAAACAAATGTCTTGGATACCCTTCTCAGAGTCACTGCTTGGACTTGTTTCTCCAGTAGAACATGTTCTGACAGCCATTTTTTATATCAGTGTCAATTTGGTTTATAAAAATGCACCCATTATGCTGTTTTGGGCTTGCCAATCCCAGCCTTGCCCAAACCAGCTACAAACTCACCAGCATGATCAGAGTCTCAGTTCAGTTGCAAAGAGAAACTGGGGAAACCAAGCTTACAAAGGCTGACTGTGCTGATTAAAAGATTATGTAAGTTAGAGACTGTTTTCTTATTTCACTGACTATAGCAAAACTATCCTTTGTTTGTCATTTTCCTGGTCCTTGGATTCCCTGTTTATTAGGCCAGGGCACAGATAAATACTCTGCTCTGAGAAATATGTTTTCATGTGTGTTCGGGAGAACACTTACAATTTGTACATGTTTGTAAATATCATTTGGCTTGCTCCTGGAGACAGACTGTGCTAGTGAATCTGCAGAGCTAAGCCAGAGAAGAGAACGACATGGATGTGGCAGAGTGGTGGGGAAGGAGATGGAGTATCAGCAGTCAGGGACAGGGGAAGGATGGGGTGCCTTGTGAAGCGGGGGGACATGTACTGGAAATGGAGGAATAGAGGGCCATAATGCTGTGATACCTAATTACTGAATGATAAGTTGTGGGAAGAATGGGTATGGGAAAATGTGTGAAAGGGAGGATATGGAAGGGGAAGAATAGGGAACTGGAGTGAATATAATATAGAACTGGGAAAAGCAGACTCTTATCCATGGCAAATTTCAAAGGCATGCAGTTTTCTAGAAATAAAATAATGGTCTTTAATGTGTCAAAGTTGATTAAATGCTCCCTCTTTCCCTTCCTGCTACCCTATATCTCCCTGGTTGTAACACACACATATAATATGCACATACACAAAAACGTGTTTATCTCCCAGGGAGTTGCTAAAGACCTACTTTGATGAGTCTCAGGAGATCTGTCAGAGCAGTTTCCTGTATACATTTTTTAATTAATGGAGATATACCCATCTCCTAGAATTGGACGGGATCCTGAAGGGTCATTGAGTCCAGCCCCCTGCCTTCGCTAGCAGACCAAGTTCTGATTTTGCCCCAGATCCCTAAATGGCCCACTGAAGGATTGAACTCACAACCCTGTATTTAGCAGGCCAATGCTCAAACCACTGAGCAATCCCTTCTCACCCACAAAACTGAGAAGTGCTCAACTACGGGAATCTGAAACTGCTCATGTCCTGACTGTCTAGTATGTGGACTTGTTCAGGTTTTTTTTCTTTATTTTATTTTTTGTTTGTTTTTTTTAAGTAGAACTTTTAGAAAGCTGTGGAGGGAGCACAGCTAGCTGTGGAGGGAGCTAGCTGCAATCGACAGAAATACATTTTCAATCTGAATTTTTTGTTAATATTTCTTGTTTCAGAATTAGCATTATTTATTAGTAAATTAACATTGCTTTCAAGAAAAGCAGATCTATTAAATCATTCTTCCTTTGGGGGAGGGTATTCTAAACTATGTGCCAGCAAGAGTTTCTCCCTCCACAGCTAGTTTTGAATCTTTAATACCTAATGTCAACATGGGAGTTGTGGATGCTCATTTTCTGAAAATCATGAGTCACTTATTTAGGTACCTAAACATGAATTTAGGGTACATAAAGTAGGCACATAAATCAGAAAATACTAATCTTTATTTATATGTCGGCCTGAGTGGCACTGACAATGTTCAAATCTCCAATTCATGTTGAAAATGAAGCTTTGGAAACACTAAAAAGCAATCTGTGGGCACTCTATTAATGAGGAGTGAATTCAAGAGCGTTAAAGTGACCAGTGCAATATCCATTTTTTATATGATGTCCCAGTGTGACAGAAATATCTTTCCAATTTTTTTGACTAAGATGTATTGCTGTAGGGAGTAGAACTTGCTCTGTATTTACCAGGGACAAGCAGTCCAATGTGAGTCAAATGAGTGTAAACTGTTCAAGCTTTTCTTTTGCTCAATTGTATGTTAACAATACCAGTGCAATCTTTCCTATCTAGTGTTAAATTCATTCAGAACGCTACATGGTTGAACAAATTCTCCATGTTGAGAAATATGCACGTGTTGCTGTTCAATCAAAAGTTGACAGTAGCAGAATCAGCTCACATTCTTAAGAAAAATTGGGAAAAATAAAAAAGGACTCATGTATTTTCTATGGTTATTTCATGACTGAGAAAATGTTGCTACAATTTTGTCCCTAGTTTTACTTCTGAAAATACAGTCACCTTAAAGATGGGGGCCATAAGGCATGTGTGGGAGAAGTTGCTGATCCCACAAAGCAAGATTTTACAAGATCTCTTGTTTTCACCACCTTTATAATGTGATGGGGACAGACATTGCTCAACTGTTCATCCCATTAGAATAACTCAGACCATTTGAATGCAGCTACACAAGCTGTGCTGATATTGTTTTACAAGTCACTCCCTGACTTATTTTTTTAAAACAGTGAGCATGTACAGAAAGATGAATTAAGATAAATATTGAATCACTGGATCATTGAGGATGGTTTTATAATTGCTAGCTTGATTTATAAAACCAAAGCAAGCAATCCAAATGTTAAAGACTAACTTGTTATTTATTGATTTAAGATGACATACTCCCATAGTGTGCTATAGTTAAGGCAGTCCCTGTAGAGCTACATAAAACAGCAGAGCAGTATGACTTCTCATTTTTCCCATCCCCAGAGAAGAACAGAATCATTAGCCAATAATAACATCAGAGAAAAACCTATTAAACCTATTATAGGTGTCAAACCAACATGATGACATAAAAGTAAGAGTGAACAGAGACTGTGGCCCACAGGGGATGAAATAATACAGTTTTGTCTGCTGCATTTCAGCCTCTGAAGCAGAGTCCATTTGGGTTTATACATTTCAGCAGCAACTGTCAAAAGTGCCAAAACACTCTTAAGTTTGGATTTCATAACAACTTTCCCGCCTTTGTAACTGATCTTAGTCATTAGTATCTGAGGAATAAAAGGTGGTGAACAACAGCTACCGGCAAGTGTTAATTATGAAACAATTATCTCACAAAGATCATTTGCTGCATAGTGTTGAAATAGGAATGATTATTAATACAAAATAACTTTGTCCTTAAAGGATTTGATGGTAGACCAACTCCCAAGGCATGAAATAATTAAACAAACTGATCTCTAGTGTCTGATTTAAGAAAGTGAGAGGGGGGGAAACTGTTTCATGTGAATAACAGGGATAATTCTTTAAAGTTTTCTTCATCTCTTTAAGGCTACATAAAATATTGGCAATATGAATCGCTGTTACCTGTACTTCTATCAGGAATGTTCACAGTAGGGTAAATGTCTTTCCTAACAGTAAAAAGGTTAAAGAAATACAGACATTCCTTCTGGGTTTGTGCAGGGACAAGAGACTTCATATACAGATTCACCTCTCTCCCATGGAGATGGATTGGGAGTAGCTGAGACTATGGGATCATCTGAGCCATAAAGAGGATTCTCCATAAGATCTAGAGCTTGTCATAAGGGGAGAGGTAAGGAATGTCCCCTCCATAAGCCTTCAACCAGCCCTCAACCAGCCCATTGAGAAATAGTCACAAAAATGGATTGTAGTTGTATTACCGTCTCTGAGAATCTTCCTCAAGAGTGGGGGATCCTCTATTTATAAAGGTGCAGACTATTAGAACCATACTGTCAGGAAGCCTAGGCAGATCCTTAGGTCAGGTACAATGCAGAGATCCTCTACAAAGAGATCCCTGGCCTCTGGCAGAATCCTTGGCATCTGTACGGATTTTTTGGGATCTGTAGGATTTGGGGGGTGGAGGGCTCTGGGTACCTGACTCTTCTACAGAGCAAAGCCGACTCCTCCCAGGACAGAATTTGAAGGAAATTTCAAGAACAATCTGACAAAATATTCCTCCTCCTCTGCTCTAACACATGTAGGTCCCTTGGACCTAATCTCAAACCTTTTCCCAACCTAGATAAACCACGTGTGACTAGAGGTATCAGAATCTGGTCCTTAATCTTAACTACAATTATGAATTTCCAGCCTCTCAAACTCAAAATTCTTTTAAATGATCTACAGCTTTCCAACAATCAGGGCTGTCTCCAGGAACCAGCTGAGCAAGCTCGTGCTTGGGGCAGTAGATTCCAAGGGGCGGCATTCCCTCCAATCCTTGTTGTTGTTGTTTTTCGCTTCACCGCTTAAGCCGTCCTCGCAGGTTTTTTTCTTTTTTGTTTGCTGCTTCAGCCGCCCTGTAGGTGGTGGCAGTGCAGAGGAGGGGAGCGCCCTTCTGGGAGCAGTGCCAGGTCTGTAGCAAACCTGGCAGGGCAGCCCGCATCCTTCCCTGCCCGCCGACCGGAACAGCGCAGAGCCCTCCTGGCAGGCGGCGTGGCAAGCACCCCGCTGAAGGAAACCCTGGCTGCCCCCCTTCTCTGTCTCTCCCCCCCACTAGCCAGGGCTCGCACTCCGCTGCCCGGGGCACACCAGCAGGGCTGGGAGTCCCCCTGGACCCACGCTCTGGCCGCCCTGCAGGTTTTTTTCTTTTCCCTTAATCGCTGCTCCGGCCGCCCCGCAGGTATTTTTTGTTTTTTGTTTTGTTTTTTTCCCCTTTTCTGCTCCAGCCAGCCCACAGGTTTTTTTTGTTGTTTTTTTGCTTGGGATGGCAAAAAAGCCAGAGCCGGCCCTGCCAACAATGTATTTTATTTAATATTTATTCAAAGCCTTATCTGTGTCAAAATGCAGATTTTTTGCTTGTGATTATCTGTAGAAGTAAGAATATAGTCTTCCAGCACATTTGTATGTTTTTTTTTTTTGTGGGATCCTCACAAACAGCTCCTTGAAGGCCACTAACAACAACCAGGCATTTGTCCTACAAATATTTTGTAATATTTCCTTCAATAAGAGTGTGATGGAGTTGGAGCTGCTCTGCAATAACTTATGAATACTGTGTGCTGACCTGGTTATTTGGGTGTTTACTGTATGGATATATTGGTTTAGTTCAATAAGGAAAACAATCACTAAGGTGGAAAAAAAAAAGCTTAAGGTACACCACTTCTCCACAAACACTTGCGGGTTGTTAAAAGATAGTGCCAGGACAGGAAAATCTGAGATCAAAAGACCAACAGCAGGTTTTTAATAAGAGTCTCAAGCTGGGGTGGGGGAGAGTTTTTCAGGGGAACAAAGCTGACATACAGGTATGTTCTGGGTTGTCTGACGATGTTAGCTAGCCCTAGTGTCTTACCATCGAGGGATGGTAAGTTTGTGTAGCCTGTTGGCTGTATTTAAAGTTCTTTTTCTCTAAATACTTTGTCCTTACTGTTAAAATAAACAATACTTTGGCTTGAGAAGGCTGTCCAGTCACTGCAAATGCCATAGGTTACAGAATACTGAAGAGAAGAACCACAGGAATCCAAACCTAGTCAGACTTGCTGGATAAGCATGTCTGATAGACAGGTACCATAGAGGAGTGTGATTTATAAAGCTCACCAATGTTTTTTATTATGCAGTAACCAATCCATGAAGACCCTTCTGGCGTGAACTAAAAGTTCTCTAGTGCTTATTAACATAGCACTATTAGGTTTAAGAGCACTAGAGAACTTTTAGTTCATGCCAGAAGGGTCTACACAGTCCAGTGAGCATGAAACACATTAGTGTGCTTTAGAAATCACTCCTCTGTAGTGCACATCGCTTCATCATGTAGACAAGCCCTCAGGAAGGTTAGCAGGCAGGTAGGTCCTTAGTTGACTTTATATCAGTGGAATATTGATAAAGCAGAGCTCCACCCTACCTCCTCACCAACTTTGACTATGCCAGGTGCAGTGGAGGTAGGAAGCACAGATGCAGGATCTGGCTATGGCAGAGATATGCCTGTAGAATTCCCCCATTCCAATGGAATTCTCTAATGGGCATAGGTTACACTACGTTTGTGTCTAGCCCATCAGTGGGTCCGGAAATCCTATAAGAAGGTAATTTCTTCATAACTTAGGAAAAATGCCGTTGTTATGCCGTTAGTAAGTACTTTTATTGTTATCAGTCCAAATACAGCTGAAGAGACAAAATAAAACACTATTATTTCAACGTTTTTGCTTCCAACTCCAGCCACGATCAAGAAGTACAGATGTCAATGGAATGAAGTCTATCAAGAAAATAGTCATCCAAACATTTCTTAGGTTATTACACCATCCTGTAAGGTTTTCTCTGTGTCTAGAACAGGAGGTGAAACAATGCAGGATCCCAGTCCTGCAAACAGCTCGATGCAGGCAGATCCTGGCGGTTATATAGAGCTCCACTGAAATCAGTGGGACGCTTCACAGGTACAGGGGTCTGCCTGGGGGACCTTTGGGGAACATCCAACAGCTTTCAGGACGAATGCCCTGGATGTTCCCCAAAGAAGAAATCCTTCAATATTAGTAGGAGTTACTGGTGAGAAATTAACTAATATTGGTCTGAAGAAACCATTTTATTTTCACTTCCATGAGCTATTGCATTGCCATCTTAGTCCTGCAAGAACCTTACTAAGAACTCTGGTCTAGCTGTCTCTTTGAAAACTGCCTAGTGTATGTAGACAGGAAGAAACTGCAGACTTACTCTGCTTGCTTAAGATATTGCAACATGACACCATTACAGCCAACTTTGTCGTCATTAGCACAGCTCCAGTCTGAAAGCCAAACAAATAGTGTGATAAGAATTACCTCAGTGTGTCTCCTATCTACTGAGAAACCTGTACAAGGGACTACCCTCACTTGGCAATCTTGAGACTTGACTGGGTGCCCAATGACTTCAAGGGGAGGGCTGGGCTGAAAAGGCCTTCAGTTTCTTAAATGGATGCTGTTAAATTGAGGATTATATTCCATGGAACTGTTCATGTATTTAAAGTTAGGAATGTGCCAGACTGCGGTCTTAGAGACTGCTTCCTAATTATCCTCAGACACATTCAGATCACTTCTGCTCTCCTTTATTATAAGATCATCTCTGTTATCAACTGATTTTCTTCAGTCCCTTGAGTGGATGTGCAAGGGGAGTTTCAGGGCATTTGTTTAATGTTTCATGTATTTATCTCTTCATTTATAAAATGTATTTATGTTTCAGCACTTCGGCACGTGTATATCAAGTAAAAAGAGCCTCCAGCCCTATTGGGAATCCCTATACAATTCAACAGAAATCCGATAAACATTTCTATAGGTGTTTTGAACCATGTGATAGAATTTAATAGAGAATTACAGAATTCTTCTAATGGATATTTCAAAGAGCCTATAGTAGAAAGAATTGAAAGATAATTTCCTGTTCCGTTCTATAGATTTTTATAGTAACTTCTATATAATCTTATTATGTCTCCATTGAACTAATAATAACTCTATAGGTATCATCCCTATTAAATTTTATAAGATTTTACCATGAGGAAATTAAAATATATTTAAATTGACTAAAGGTCAAGTCAAAAGACAGCTTCAGCACAGGAAATCTAGCTTCCTCTGCAAATCCCTCTTCTCAGTCAGCATCCTGGTTAGACAGATAGGGTATGAACATTTATGCATTTTAGTTTCCTGTATATAATTGATAAAATAAAGTAAAGTACAAATAATTAATTATATTACAATGGACTGATATGATTTGAAATTCTTAAAACAACCTTGCACTAAATGACATGATGAGATAACCTTAAGAATAGACCTAATACCAGGAATCACTACAGAACTTCTACGAGAATCTTTTGTACTTCTTCTAACTGTGTAATAGGTTAGTTCAGAAATGTCTGGACAATGAAGAACAAAACAAAAATTGCTTTGGCTGAAAAATGAAAAGCATTTTTGAGCCAGCCTATTACAGGCTTAGATTTTACTTTGATGTAGAGCCAGCAATAATTAAATCTTTACCTACAATTTTGACAGAATACTTCATACTTCTTAGAGTGGCACCAGACTTGGGTGGCTTTTGCTGACAATAATATTTGACGTCTCTTTATCTTGCTGATCGAAGACTGTTATTTTACACACAATACAATCCACAGGAATAGTCTGAGTTTATTGTAACTTGATTGATGATTATAAAAGCGATGTACTTTGACAAATTCAATTCAGAGAGCATTCACAAATGAAAGCATCCAAACAAAGAAAAAGTCTTTTGATCTTGTTACGCAGATGATGTTTATATGTAATACAAACATGTAACAGTGCTTGTTTGTGTAACAGTGTATAATAAATTATGATAATACTACTTTGGATTTCAGATCACCATGCATAAAAGAATCCCCAAGCACTTTAACAGTACTGATTAATTAAATCTCACAACATCCTGAGGGTCAGATATGATCTTCCTTTTATAAATGGTGAAACTGAGTCACAGAACCTTGATCTTTTAGTGACACAAAGCATTAAGACTGAATTGCAGGTAAATGAAATTAAATTATTTTGGCCTAGTTAATCTTAATTTAATAGTTTTTTGTTATCTGCTCAGTATACCAAAAGATGTGCCTTGATGTCTGTTTGATCAAAGTGCTTGTCTCTTTGACCAATGGGATTATTGGAAATTAATGAATATAGGAGAATTTGGCATTTTTGTTTGAAGTTTTAGGGGTTTTTTTGTGTCCTTTTTTGCTTATTTTTCCTGATGAGTACTGGACTGATGAATAATTTTGCATGAAAGTGAGTGAGTGCAGGGACATTTAAAGCATGGTTCTTTTTGTCCCAGAAAGAGATGGAAATTTTATTTTTGCAAGAGGCACACAGATGAAGGCAACCAAACTGATTGGCTTGCTGATGGGAGAGGGGAGGTTTTTCTGAGTTATGTGTCCAAGCACAGAGATTGCCATTCTCTTTTCGGACAAGGTGGAGCCTGATTTGATGGTTGTGTAGGTCGTTGTTCAGAATGTTTATTGAAGGTTTGAGCTACTTTTGAGCAATATCATCCAATTTTTTTTTATTAACATCTATATGTCTACTGTAGAAAGAGACGGTGTGTTTTTTCCAGAGTTCGGGAGCTCTTCTGAAAAATTGTTTGACAAATGATATTTGTAATTTTATTGGGGAAAATTTAATTGTACTCTTCATAAGAGACCTGCTAGAGCCATTTGGAACCTCATCCACTGTCTGCTCAGCAAATTGGCAACTATTTTACAGGCTTCTGCCCTGACCTATGTATGGCATACTTATGTATGTATTTTCACCCTTATGCTCAGCAGTACACCTATCTGGATGCTAGTGTCAGCTCTCTCTCTATGGCCTGTCTGCACTGTTTTATGTTTTTACTTATAATTTGTCTCATTTGCTTTCTAGTTCTATCAGCCCTACTGCGATTTCAGATCATAGTTTGGTTTTATTTGTATTGTCTCTTCCTTCTGTTCAAGACTGTTGTCCATACTGGCCTTTTAATAGTTGCCTTTTACAAGATCTTCACTTTTGGGACTCTCTCATTTATTTCTGGGGAGTCTAGGTTACCTCAAAGGATGTTTTCTTCTTCTTCTTGAAGCAATGGTTGGAGGTTGGGAAAGTTAATATTGAATGTTTGTGTGAGCAACAGACAAAGGAGACAGCCCAGGGCCTTCACTGGAGCATGGAGGAGTTGGGGATGGTGGAACTTGAAAAAGCCTTTCATATTTTGTTTCTAGGAGTCCTGTCTGTTCTCTTATGGCAGCAGACCTAACAAAAGTGGTTCATTTTATTGATCTTGCTAATTTTACATGGGATTCATTAGATACCTTGGCTGTCAAGTTTAGTTTTCATTTCATTTGCTAGGTTTCTCAGTTTCTACCAGAAGGGGCAGTATTGCCAGTCTAGACAGTTGCCTCCTTGAGCAAGCCATTCCTGATTATACTCTTGTTTCTATGTTCTTGCTGATTGCTCCTGCTGTGGGTTGGTATGTTGACAAGCTTGGCAGCTTGTTTGCCTTAAACTGGTCTTCTGAATTTACTTTTAATAGCGTAGGCGATAAGTCATTATACACGCTTGTGGTAAAGATTCATTGTTATCAAACACTTGTTTATTATCCTGATCCAGAGAAGACAGCTTTTGAGAGACTCCAGCCTGGTGAACTATATACACACCTCCAGCTGTAAAGAGAATGGATGATCTCCAATGCACAATTCTTCATGTGTTTGTGCATCATTTGACTCTGGAGGTGTCTTTTTGTGACATTGAGGAAACTCATTTTCACATGTTGTTCCAGTTATAGCCATTATTTGTTTTACTTCAGAGTATTTTTCAGTTATTGTCTCTTGATTTTTCTTCTATTTTCTTATTTTTACTGTTAAGTATAGGTTTATAAATAGAGCTGCGGTAAGCTTTGCAAACTTTATTTTGGGTTCATGCCTTTGGGATGATGAACCAGAAGGGAACAATCCAAGTATCTGGTACTTAAGAACTTGGGGAGGATGGATTTGGGGAGACTCGAGACTGGATGGGCTTATGCTTGTGGACAGCATAGTGGTATCAGGAAACTGAACCATAGCTGCACAGCACAAAGCCCCTAAGATTACAGGAATATGGTGACAGAACCCCTTAGTGGCTTGGGTGGTCCCCCAAAATGTCACCAAAGCCTCTGATTGTTTGATTGATTTTTTCTTATCCTTTTTTTCTTCCTTTAAAGAAAATTGGTTTTATTTTGTGTATACTACAATAAATATCAGATGATGAGAGTACTGACTAAAACACACATATAAAACATCTTTAAAGGAATAGGATCATAAAAAAATATTTCTGGAATGTAATTGTCCTCTGCTATACAGAAAGTCAGACTAGATTATTATAATAGTACCTTCCGGCCTTAGAATCTATGAATCCTTTTTAAACTGGTTAGGAAGTTTAGTTATTCCCTTGATCTTCTGGAATAGTCAAGTAGTTGGAAATTCAGGTAAGCGATCATGCAGAAACAAATCACAGTCATTATTTGAGTGAAAAGAAAACTGACAGCATCTGATCACTCCAGTAATACTGGAACTCTTATGACATTTGATAAGACCTTTATTCCATTCAAATCAATTGTAAGCACTTAAAATATTGAAATTATTTGAATGCATTTTTTTATTTAATCAGTTTGAATGCATATTCAGGTCCAATGTATGATTTCAATACTCCCGAAAGGAAAAGATTAACATCTAAACAGAATCTGTGGAGGGACAGGGAGCAGGCTTCTATGGCTAGCTTTGCTGTTGCGTTTTAGTTTTCACCTGAAAGGGCCACCCTTGTAGTACACTGAACAATGCATTCTGCATGGTTATTAAATCCTATGGACAACAAAATAACAGAGCTGTGGATTTCACTTACGACCTTCCTTGGCTTATTAAGTCTTGGGGTTCTCTTTTGGAAATGCAAACAAGCTGTATTTTTCTGACAATACCTGTAGTAGGTCCACAGACTTTGATAAAGGAAGTTTCACCAACATCAAGTCATAATGATTTTGATTTATGAAAAAACAATTTTTATTCTTAAGAACAAGTATACAGGCTAAGTGCTGAGAACTGAATGCCCAGAATGCAAAAATCTATATTTAAACATTGATATATTTGGATAGCCTCTAAAGAAAGTAGATTTGACAGCCCACATTGTGATATTTAAATAGGAAAAAAATAAGACAAGCAGAGTAACAAACAACAACAACAACAAAACAGAATTAAACAAAATATGACTATGTAGGGCAAGTATTAATTGTTAGATATAGTCATTTGTAAGATGCAGAACAGAGCTACACTGCCCCAGAAGTAGCCAATGGCAAGGAATTGTGACTCAAGAGCCACAGTCACTTCTCTTCTTGCTCCTGCTGTTGGCTCAGCTCCACTTCATCCAAGGCATCTCCAACTCACTGCCCTCTCTCCAGCCACTTGCTTGGGGTGAGATAGGGTAAAGAAATAGGGCTGTGTGGAGCTGTGTTCCCACCCATGCCTGGAGTGATGATGCAGAGAGGCTGGACAGGGAGAAAGGCCATAGAAAGCAGGGGCTATTCTACTCACCCTTACATACCTGTGCAGGCATGAAATGATGGGCCACAATTTAACCTTTAACAAAAGCCATTGTTTGGCAGGTATTTAAGTAGCATAACACATTCTTAATATATTGCTTATTATATAATAACAATATAAATATTTTTCTCCCCTTTTAGATCATTTTCAGACAAAAGTCATGAAACAGTTTGTGAAGGTAATGGGCTCTTCTCTGGCTGAAGAATCTTCCTTCTTGTATTTTGTTTACGATAATATACATTATCCTGATCCAGAACACTTCTAGAATGTAGTCAGTCATTCTATCATGAGATATTAAAGAACCTTAGAAAAAGCTGTAGAATTAGAAGCAGTAGTACATTTGTCACAAAATTATTTCTTGCTAAGACCCAATCTTGAAGTCCTTAATCAAAATTCCCCATGAGATTAACTGCTTAGGAGTTCTGCTAAATTGGCTGTCCAATTAATTTTACAATCCAGGTAAAAATCCAGCAGACATGGAGCTGAAATGTTGCTAACAGTCAATGAAAACTTAGCGGAAAAATGAACTTTCTTCAGCTTTAACCATGCAAACAGCAGTCAGTTCAGCAGCCACAAGGGCAACTCTAATAATGACAAAACAACAGAGTCAATTGTTCCCATCAGTACGTAAAGCTTCAAAGTTTACAGATAACATAATCACTACCATTCATAAGGCAATGTTGACTTCTTCTGACTTGTGTTTAAATCTTATCTTTAAAATGTATAATTTTTAAATAGTGTAATCACACCTACTTCAAAAGCTCCCTATCTCTTATTAAATCCTTTTCTGTTGCAATAGAGTGAATAATACCACTATCAACAGCTATTGAAAAGTTAACAAAACAAACTTTGTGGACTGATAAAGGGTGCCCATTGTAAAAACAGTATGTGCTGTGTACATTAAATTAAGTTGAGATATACAGTATATAGTGACAGTATATAAAATATTACACAAACAGGATGTGCCAGTGTATTTGCCGCACGGTTCCTTGTCAAATAAATCTCTATCCCTTATCACTGAGTTTTACACATTTCTTCTGCATGAGTCAGGGCTCTATATTTTAGTTTGACATGCGCTGGATCTGATATAGCTGCCGTGGATATCCACAGGTCCTGAAGGATATCTGCATTCGTGACTCTTCCCTAGTATGTCACACACTTTTTTTCATCACTTCCAAAATGGACCAGTTTGATACGAGAATGTAAGATAACATCAGACTTTTTAAACTGTAGATTTAAAAATATTTAGAGTTTGATCTAATTTCCAGTGAAGTCAACAGAAGGACTTCTTTGAGGTCAAGAGGTCTTGGATCCATCCCTCAATCATTAAAATCTCTTATGATTGTAAATATTCTATTATTGATATTGCTCTAAAATCTGATCATAGTGTGTCTTGCACTAAGAGAAAGACACTTCCTGCCTGAAAGAGCTTACAATCTAAAAGGGCAAACTGATGAAGTGAGGCAGGGACAAAGATCCAACAGACAAACCAAAGTTGTCAAGGAGATAACTGACGATGGGTGCCCATCTTGACAGCACTATGTTTCTTTTTAAATAGCATATGTAAATTATCCCCAGTTCCAGTTACCCTCTATTGAACCTAACCATAATCAGCACGCTAATTTCCTGCATGATAGACATGAATCTTACAGGATAGGGAATGTTAAGGAGATGAGGCAGCAGCTTTGAAAGACTCTCATTGACTTCTACAATCCAGACCCGAGCCTAGTTAAGGAAAGGTGTTCCATGGCTAGTGAGCAACATCTTAGAAAGCACAAAGACAGTGGGCATTGGAGAAGTAAACATATCTGGAAAAAACACTGTGGGAGCCTGACAGAAGCTCACAAATAACTATTCAATCATTGTGTGGCACAACCTTTTACTGGCATGAATATACGCCATTGAGACTCTCCAAGTACAGATTATGTTGACTTCTTTCCGTGGGATTTCAACTGCCTGGATTATAGCCTTCAAAAGTGGGACCAGACCTCAAAACTATTTAAAATTTGTTTTGTGCTCACCACTGGAGGAAGAGTCCATACACATTGACTGATTCAGCACAGTAATGCTATGGTCACTGCTCCTCTCTTCCTCTGTCAAATTCTAATTGAAAACAGAATTTTAAATGGAAGACCAAAGAAGAAAAGTAAAGGAATGGCTGGGGTGGTCTAGGCTGATGAATCATGCCCTCCACAGTAAAGATGCGGATTCCTCTTTTTCTGAAGGAGGCACTTTAAAATCAGGCTGTATATCCATATCCGTTGAAAAATGACTATCTAAACACCAGAGTAGGTCAGTCTAAACTATTGAATGGCGGTTGTTTCTAATGCCACAATGAGTGAGGCTTCACACTTGTGCAGGAGCCTGTCTATGGAATGAGATTGCAGAACTAGGGCCCTAAATGACCTGAATTACTGTCTCAACTCCCAGTGTGGCTGTAAAGTTGATTAAAGCAATTTCTGAGTTGGCAGCATAGTTTTGTCCTCACACAGTCGTAGTAAAAGCCCATGTACATTTTAACTTGGGTAGGAAAACAGAGAGATGTGCATATATTCTCACAGTATTCCCTCTGCCAGTTCAGCCCTGTGTCAGAATAAGGGACCATCCATTCTTATCAAGCAGTCACTTCTACCTTCATGACAACAGTAAAGCCTCGGATGAGCTCAACTAGGTGTAGTATCTAATGTGGGTGTAGATGGTTGCTAGAGCTAGCTTCATGACTAGAAATACCTTTCCCATCCACATCCAGTGCTGAGATAAGCCCTCAAGGAAGATGTGATACTGGGTTTCAATCTCATTTCCAACTCTCTGAAAGCTCTTTGTGAACAGAGACTAAGTGACTTTCAACCCAAAGCAAACTTAGTGTTAGACTCAAGCTCACCTTTTTGATGTTGTGTATTTGGGGCTTAATTGCCCTTACAGTGGCATTCACCTTGCAAGCAGAAGGTCATCTAAAAGGCCGAAAGATCTGTTAGTGACATAATGGAGTGGACGTTTAGAGATTTATTTTCTGAAAGAGCCTGAAATATAATATTCAATTCTATAATTCAAAATCTTGAAAACAGCATGAATTTCTTACAGTATTTCTCACTGTGCATAAAGTATATTCATGTGGACACAATTTTCCCATCTTGCAAATACCACACTGTATCCCTTAGAGTTAAACAGGAATTAGAACAACAAAATAGCACATTCCCTTATTATTTATATAATGCAGTACAACTGCAAGCTTAGGCGGACCTTGGCTTTTATTTTTAATATTTACATATATAAATATATATGTAAATATAACTAAATACAAATTATATATATAATTTTGGGGGGTGGGGGTGGGATGAAGGGTTGAATGCAGATTGGTCTTGAATCTGAGTTAACATGATGTTGTGACATGCCAAAAGATTTGTTGAGGTAATGCACTCAGTGTGGTGTTGAATGATTGTTCAGAGTCCATTTGGAAAACTGACTTATCAAGATCACTTAATGTAGATATATGAACCAATAGCTGTTTATCACTCCAATAGATGTTCTCCCCAATTTCTTCATATTCAGACGTTCGGACTACAAGCTGTGGCTGACAGAGGTTTTACAGATGATGTAATATACGAATGTGAATCAAAAAAGCTGAGATCACTCATTTATTGATTTGACTTTTCATACTGAAGTTATTTGGCTGGTGGATGATGTTAGGTGTATAAAGTAATGAAAATATAGGACTGGAGACTATCTCAGGCTTGTGTTAATGGTTTATCAAGATGGATGGGATGGATTCATTCTTGTCTGGGGAAGATTTTCTTTATACATTGCTAACACTTACAAATATTCCACCCACTTCAGGAAATGCGAAACCTGAAAGATAAGGGTAGCAAGGCATTATTGTTTTTTATGAGTAGGATTACTTAGTATATTTTTTCTTAATACATCTCTTTACCACTGACATCTGAGTGTATTACTGGATTCTGTAACTCTGACTTCTAGATCTCTCATCACAGCCTCCACCTTCCTTGCTCAGTACATGTTCCTCACAATCCTCTACGCTAGTATTTCTCAACCATTTTGATACCAGGGACCAGCTTGCCACCTTCCTATACTGTGTCATCTAAATCTCAGAGACTGGCACTGCTCCATGGACTGGTCATTGAGAAACACTGCTCTACACTAACCATATGCATATGGAGAAGCCTTCCATTTTTTGTGCACTGAGTTGTTTAAAATTCCTCCTTAGACTCTATTTCATCTGGAAATTTTTCCATTAATGAACTCCGCATAAGATAAATCTGCTATTGTGTGTCCAGGGAGATTGAAGTGTTCTCCTACAGTGTCCTCCTCTTTGGACACACAATAGCAGATTTAAAGGTAGCCATCCTGCAGCAAAAAAACTTCAGGACCAGACTTCAAAGAAACTGCTGAGCTTCAGTTCATCAGCTAATTTAACACCTTCAGCTCAGGATTAAACAAAGACTGTGAATGGCTTGCTAACTACAAAACCAGTTTCTCCTCCCTTGGTTTTCATACCTCAACTGTTAGAAGAAGGCCTCCTCCTCCCTGATTGAACTAACCTCGTTATCTCTAGCATGCTTCTTGCTTGCATATATATACCTGCCCCTGGAAATTTTCACTACGTGCATCCGGTGAAGTGGGCATCCACCCACGAAAGCTCATGCTCCAATACGTCTGTTAGTCTATAAGGTGCCACAGGACTCTTTGCTGCTTTTACAGATCCAGACTAACACGGCTACCCCTCTGATACTTGTATAAATAAGCTAATTTTTAAACAGGCTCAGGGCCTTCTTCCTGATCCAACAAATGGACAGGACCTCTGGCCCACGGAGGGCCCCAATCCTTTGGATAGGGTTGGAAGGACTGGGCCTTACTGAAACATCATAAGACTGGGTGCGTGTTCTGAGATGAAGCTGTAATGGCCTTGTAATCATAAGGAATTCCCTTGGGGGTGGGGGTGGGAGTGAGGAGGTTGAAGGACTACTCCTGCCAGAATCCATGTTAGGGTGAATGCTGGCAGGTTCTTTTGTTGTTTTTAATTTGTTTTCTCTGTTAATGTTTTTTACCTTAAGAATAAAGTAGGCTTGCATAAGAAATAGAACTGCAGCAATTACGTCTGTTAACCATCTCTGAACAGAAAGCCAGCAGGTGTCTGTTCTGAGAATAAGACTGGAGGCAGGGAGTTGTGCAGCCTGAAAATATCTCAATCAGAAGGGAAAGAGAAACAAGTCTCCATGCAGAAAGGCAATGGCTAGGGAGCTGGAAGCCTGGGAATAGGTGGATCCCCAGGGGAAAACACAGGGGCAGTAATCTGAAACTGTGACACTGTCTACGCACAATTATTTTAGAGCCCTAGTGGGAGCCCCACTATCCCAAGTCTGTAGACCTGCGCTAGGAGGTTCGCTGCTGCTGTAACACCTGTACCGTAGACAGACTCTCATTTACTCTGTGACCTCAGACAAAACACTACTTCTTCCTGTCTGGGTTTTATCCCCTGTAAAATGAGGATAATACTGCTTGCCCACCTATATCTAGAGCTGCTGCTAGTATTAATTAGCTAATGTCTGTACAATATTCTGTATACATAAAATGCCATAACATTGCTTCATCTCATTCTGCTTACTATTTATTTTTTGTGGTTTATTCCTTTTATGAACATATGAACAATGGTACAGGTTTTTGGTTACAGAGTAATATGGAGAGTGTAACAAACTGAAAAGTTAAAGCTACATCCATATAAATCAGACCGAGTTGAAGGAATACAATGATATAGACTGTACGGCAAATAGTATCTACTTTAGTCTAAAGTAGTATTGTCTGTTTAGACACATTTCTTGAAAGATCAAAATAGACAGCCTGATCTCTTTATTACTGGGTGAACGTGACATCACTGAAATATATGCAGGAGGCATATATGCATACTCTCTCATTTCTAGCTGCCATTTCTCAATTATCTTTCTTTTTCTTATCTATTCCATTATGTTCATTTCTGTTTCTTTCCTATAATGGTAAGGCCAAGAAATAAACAGAAATGAACATAGTGGGAAAGATATGAGAAAGAAAGACGATAGAGAAATAGCATCAATAAATGAGAGCACATCCATATATTATTTACATATTTTAAATAATAAACAACAACATTTCACAGAAATCCAACACATAATGTGTAAGCAGGACTTGAAAAGAGTGAAAGATGAGGAACCCTTATGCTGCAGTCCTTTCACTGGTTGGTGATTTCTCCTGCCAGAGTTGTTCTTTTTGGTATTACCGTTTTGGGTCTTTGGTGTGGTTTTGTATGTTTGTTTGTTTTCTGTTTTCCAATTTGCATGAAATACTTTGGCCAACACAGAATGGTACATTCCATTTTGCTGGAATAATTCTACGAAGATTGTTCTGTGCTGCATGATTCTATTTCCTTTGGAGATTTTTTCTTTGATTCTCTGAATTTTGTTTATTTCTTTTGTAATTTATATTGTCTAAAGAGACTCTGGCTTGGATCCTCATAGGTGGTGTGTTATATATATATAAAATTCCCCTCTCACCCCTATGGGTGGTATGTGTCTTCCTCAACCTCGGGTCCTCTACCAGAGGCCTGGGAGTTTGAGGGTTCTGCGCAGTATCTTAGCTGTTCCTAGTACTGCACTCTTCTGGACAGAGAGCTCTGATGTTGTTCCTGGGATCTGTTGGAGCCACTCACCCAGCTTAGGAGTCACAGCCCCGAGTGCTCCTACCACCACTGGGACCACATAGATATATATACGTGCATATGCGTAGTTTGACTTCTATATCCAGATGGAGGGACAGGGGGCTTAAGACTATTAAAAATTAGGTATAGGTCTAACTTCTGGATTTACCATTTGTTACTGGTACTTAAATTACAGTGTACTTAATGAGTGAGTCAAGGGCTGGAGGTGGCTGTCCCTTGATGAGCCGCGCCACATGCGGTTGGCTGGCCCAAGCAGCCCTGCCATGTGGGGCTGGCCTGAACCACTTGGTGTCACCAGCCCAAGACTCCTGGCATCTCCACTCTCCCCCTGAATGTTCCTCCATACCCCTGGGGGATGTGTGCGCCCCACAGTTTGAAAACCTTTGTAGGTCCAGAGGCAGTCGCATGCCCTCCCTCATTTTTAACAGTTATGCATCACCTCTGGTTGGGCACGGGGTGTGCCCAGGGATGTGACTTGGTGGTGCCCACCCCACTATCATTGTATACAGGTTAGGGAGGCAATGTCCTCTCAATCTCTACCCATGTGTAGGTGAGGTTTTTTGTAATTTTGGTCTTATTTTGAGAATGATGTTACACAGAACATTCAAATTGCAGCAGACACAGTGGTTGGCTTGTAAAGCAAACATATGGTTTGTAGAAGATCATCATAATAAATAACACCTAGATCCTATATAGCAGTGTTCCTCAATGACTGGTCCATGGACCATCACCGATCCCTGAGATCATACATACAGTTTAGGAAGGCAGCAAGTGGTCCCTCGTATCAAATAGGTAGAGAAACATTGTTCTATAGCATTTTTTCTCAATAGATCTGAAAATGCTTCACAAAGAAGACCAATATCATACCTGTTTTACGGATGGAGACACCCCCCTATGTGCAGCAAGTTTCAGTGCTGTAAAGCGCCAGTGTAGACAGTGCACCAGTGCTAGTGGCTACACCCCTCGTGGAGGTGTTTTTTTAGAGCACTGGGAGAGCTCTCTTCTCTTCCAGCATTGTGCTGCAACTACACAAGCCAAGTCAAAGTGCTGCCAGTGTAGAATAGCCCTGAGGCACAGAGGGACAAATAGAACATCACCAGTATGGTCAGGATATCCAGGTGTTTCCCATACCTTCTTCTCCAGGCTTTCATCCACAACCATTTGATTCAATCGCCATCTTTCTCTGGACACCTAGGGCCCTATTCAGCTAGAATCTTAAGCACATGCCTAACTTTAAGCACACAAGCAATTCCATTGAAGTAAATTGTAATGGTTTGGTAAAGCTTGTTTGGCTAACAACTAATGCAAATATTAAACTTCCCTCACTCTGTAAGTATTATATCCTCAAACAATGTATACAATGTACAGTGGAAGACCAATCTGAAAATAGAAAAGTTTAAAAGGAAATGTGATTTTTTTTTCAGCTTTGACAGACTTTTCAGAAACCTTGGGTCAGTATTTCATATCACCTGAGGTGCAGACAGAAGGACCAATGAAATTCTTCCACAGAGTTTGCTATTCTAGTACAGTATTAATTCTGTTTTCCTTATTTTTCACCTTGCCTTGCTCAGAGATGGTCACAGCAACAAGCACTTGCTCAGTCATGGCTGAAAGAGTAAGTTTCCAAAGAACAGAAAGGAGCAATTGGTGAAAGTGCTTTTGTTCATTACAGATGTGATGTTTAAAATAAACTACTACTTGGCAAGGTCCCTTTAACATAGTACTTGAATTTGGGGAGGATCAGATGGTATTCCCCACATTAATGGGCTACCCAAAAAAGTGATGACATGCATCCAAATTTTCACATTACCTTCCCAAACTCCAGTAATTTGCACACTCCCTTAATACCTTATCAGATATTTAGAGAAAGAATGGTCCAGTGGTTAGGGCACTAGCCTAGGATTTGAGACCTGAATGCAAGTTCCTGCTCTCCCACAGATTTCCTGCCTCTCCCTGGACAAATCCCTTAGAATCTCTGTGCTTCAGTTTTCCACGTGCAAAATGGAGATAATAGGACTTCCTTAAAATAAATACATTAAAGATTGTGAGATGCTCAGATACTACAGTAATGAGGGCCGTATAAGTACTGTATCCAGAATAGATAGATATCTGTCTGATCTCCATTAACTACAGTGACAAGATTACTGGCACCTGCCTATGGGCCATATTCTGCCACTTTTACTCATAGTCAGTTGTATCTTACTATGCAAGGAGTTCATTGACATCTGTGGCACTACTCATGTAGTAAGACACTAATCAACAGTAAAGGAAGCAGAATCTGGTCCTAGACAGAGGTGACATTATCAAAAAAAAACCCCAAAACAAACAAACAAACACCATAAAATGTACAGGATACTAGCCTTTCAATTTAAATATTAACCACTAGCCTACTACTAACCATAGCAAAAAAAAATGGAGCAAAATGTACCTTTAGAGCTTCCCTATATTAATTATATGCTCCTTTTGAATGCAAGCATTCTAAGAGATGGTCTGTACTTCAAAGAATGCTGCTGCAGTGGAAGTCATCAGTTAATCGTGAAATTCTTATAAATGAATACCCAATAAACTAATACATTAGTTAAATATATACCTTTAGTGTCAACTGATAGAATACAATTGTTATCAGACTGGTACAAAGAATGAACCTTAACAAGAATGTACAGTGTACATTATGTACACACTTTGTCAAGCCTGGACTCAGTACAATGCAAGTTATCTCAAACAAATCCCTACTGTAGCAGAGGAATAGAAATCAGTTAAAACATAGTACTTATCACACAGCCTGATATATTTACAATATGTTGGTTGTATTATATGCAATATGCAGGACAAATGGGTTTTACATGTGTAAATACTATCATTTGTGTGTGCAGTGACAGTGCAAAAAAGGATCAGTTCTGTTTTCATATCAGTGTCAAAAGTCCTGTTAGCTTCAGTGATGCAGAACCTGTCCCAAAGTACATATGCAACTGTTTGCTATGCAAAGCTAGATAGCAGCAATGGAAGTTGGGTTAAGGACCGTTAAACATTTACCCCAATTACTAGAAACATAGGAGCATGGAAATTTCCAAACAGGATCAGACCTGAGGTTATTAGAGGTTGATTTAAAACCTGAAACATGAAGTAGAATATTCCTTCCAAAATTGTTGCCAGGTTATAAAACTCTGGCTATTCTTGTTATCCCTACAAATCTTGAATATCTTTTTTGAATTTTGATAAATGTTTGTCCTCAATAACTTCCCGTGGCAATGATTTCCACACTCTAAGCACACATTTTATGAAAATGTATTTATTTGTGTCAGTTTTGAATTGCTATCTTTCAATTTAATTGGATGTCCCTTTGTCCTTGTTTAAAAAGACATTTTGTTCTGCCTTTAAGTACAGCAATAATACAAATTAATAATGAATAATATGGCTATTTATTATTAACAACATTTTCTTAACATTTCTACCATCTTGAAAATGTCAGTATTGATTTCAGTTTCTATTTTTCTGAATTTCTGATGTTTCAGAGGCCACGTCTACACTACTGGATAATTTCGAATTAGCTTAAATTGTTTTTTTAAAACTGATATTATAAAGTCGATTGTGCTCGTCCACACTAGTCACATTAATTTGGTGGTGTGCGTCCATGGTCCGAGGCTAGCATCAATTTCTGGAGCGGTGCACTGTGGGTAGCTACTGTAAAATAATGAGGCCAATAATGTCGATTTGCGTCCACACTAACCGTAATCCGATATAGTAATATCGATTTTAGCATTACTCCTCTCGTTTTGTAGGAGTACAGAAATCGATTTAAAGAGCCCTTTAAATCGATATAAAGAGCAGTGTAGTGTGGACAGGTGCAGCGTTAAATCGATTTAACTCTGTTTAAATCGATTTAAACGCGTAGTGTAGACCAGGCCAGAATCCTTTGTTTATTCCTCTTTTCCGCTTCTGCTTTTTAAGTGCTCTTCTGAATAGGGACGGTGTGCCAAATTGATGTGTAAATTCTGATGGAATACTAGGGTGGATTTAAACACAGTATATGGATTAACTAGTGGTGCCACTATAGTTAAGCTTATAAATAGTTTCATTTATAGCCCCCTCTTTGGCTCCATGCTGCACCAAAAATAATAATTTGGGCTGAAAAAAATACCATGCTTATCTTGTCCAGAAGTAATTTTTTTTAATTGGTTGGTAAGATGTTTTTATGAGAAGTATTTTTAAAGTTTAAATAAAATTGTTCCTATTATTTTTGAGCGCTGCTAGGTTGAAAAGCATACATGTTTTCTTTTTCGAAAAAAAAAGGCAAAACAAAAAAGTCACCTTCTTACTCAGAACTCAGAAGCAAATAAAATTAGTATAGCAAGCTCATATTATCACAGTGATGGATAACCATATAAAAACTTAACCAATAGCTATACTAATAGTTACATACAGTGGTCTGTGACTTGCTACATATTGTTTCTATACTTAGAACAGAAACTAACTATGCTGACTTGTTGTATCTGTTGGCTGGCTTTCTAATAGCAAACTCTATTTATGATATCTCTTCATGAAGCTGAATATGTTGCTTTTGCAAATGTACCAAAGGAAGTGAACTATCAGTATATGCTGCAACATATATATTATACTTATTGCTAATTGTATATAGTTATGTAAAATTAAGAGTTTAATACCATTTCTAAATGAAAAGACTGTTGAACCTTTAAACATGTTTACAAAATGAAGCACTGCTGTTTCTCAAAATTCAAGAAGTACAGGCGGGAGGTGGAAAATGGTAGAACCATACAGAGATGAAATCCAGTGAGGATGTTCAAATTGATATGTAAGATAATTAGATACTACAGTGATAGGCACCTCGGAAATATGATAGGGACTTTGCAATATACTATTTTACTGCTAAATCTCTTTATGTGTGTACTGATTCCTTACCTTCACTACAGTATTTCGTTGCTAATCTACTTATACTTGCATGCATTCTTTATTCTACTATGCTATTTGGAGCCACATGAATCATCTCCCTTCCAGTTCACATAATATTCTATGAACACTCCTGATGGTTCAGTTAGCACACAATCACAAGCAATAAATATGTAAATGGTTCATTTTCATCCACACACAAAACCTCTGGTAGAATGTTCATGTAAAAACTACAAAGACAGCTCTCCAGAGTTGAAAACATGCTTGACAAATGGGTCGTGAATGTGAAAATTCTATCACCTATATCGGAATATATCAATTAGACCTACAGGTGCTAGTCTGTGAAAAGTGTGTACACAGCCATTTGTACATTTAGAGAGTCTGGGCTGAGACTGCTTTGAAGATTATGCATGCAGTGTGTTCTTTGCAGAAATAATTTATCAGTAATTTAAATCTTTAAATAGCAAAAGAGAGCTCAGAAATATAGCTGCTTGGGAATTTTTTGATGATTTTTTTTCTTCAGAAAATGCTGATTTGTTGAAATTAAGATGATTCACAAGATCATGTCATTGAATTTCCTATTTCAATTTTTTTTTAAATAAAATTTTGAAATTATCAAAATGGAATGTTTTGATATTTTCAAACAAAAGTGTGGGTGTCTTTTTTGGTTTGAAAAGACTTTTTCAAAAAAATAATTAAGCTAATTTATAGTACACAAAAGTAAAAGTAACAATAAAAATGTCAAAATCAAAACAAAATGTTACAAGATTATCAAAACAAAACATTTTTAATAACTCATTCTGAATCTTTGGGGGTGGGGCGGAGAAGGGACAATTTTCAGTTCATGGGTGGGGGGAGAGGAGTTTTCAACCTAGCCTGAATCATAATAGGATTTAAAAAAAAAAAATCTTGAAAATTTTCACACAACAAAACATTCTTCTTGCCTGGATCTACTTAGAAACTGGTGGTGAAACAACTCAATTTTCACTTCTAAAAGTCTTCCTGAAGGTCACTTGCTAAGTGCAGTTACACCTAGTAAAATCTAGTCTGTGACAGTAAAAGGCTAGGAGTTTCTTTTTTAAAAATAAATGCTACTTTCATTCATTTAAGAAATATTTCTTAAACCCAGTCCGAGATCTGAAAATGTAGTCACAAGTAATAAAGATACTGCTGGTTAAACTCCTTTTTTGGTTACACCTCTGCTGCCTTATTCATATTCTGCCCTTGGCTACCCTTGTGCAGTTCCATTGTCTTCAGGGCTGAATTTGGTCCTACAGTTGAAATTTAATTAGTGTTTTTGTTGATGAAGTGCATTCCAGAATAGACTCTAACTCATTCTCCTATAGCCGTGTTGGCTCTGCTGTGCTAACATTAGTAAAAAGTATTGAAAAAAATCTTACTTTCGTCTCTAAAGTTGCCACAAGTAAGTCTGACTGTGCATGTAAAGCAGATTGATTACTTAGGAAATGATTGTTTGTATATTTTACTTTTCAGAGTTGAATCACACTTAAAAAATCCAAACTTACATAATTTAACATTGTATTCTGCAGTGTTGCCTGGTTTCTAGCACACTGCTTTTTCATTGCCATTTCGTTTGCTAATTGTTGCTATCGTTTATTTTCTTTTGGTTTATTTTCCATGTAAAATGCTTTTAAATTATTTTATTTGACTTCAGTTCATTGTCTTTAGGTATGAAATAATTGGTCAGATGCTCAGCAGTCAATACACTAACAGCGTCATGTGTTTGATATGTAATGTCTTGTTCTGTACCTTCCTTTTGCCTGCTGCCATTCCAAATCCTGCTTGATGCAGCTTGACTCATTCAATGTTACGTTCAGCCGGCCTTGCTCTTTCCATGCTGCTTGTCCCGTTCTGTTATGCACCACAACACTGATTACTACCAGGCAGTGTTGTTCCTGCCACACTGCAATGTTCATGCTTCAATGATTGCCCCTTTACAACTTTCACTAATAAATTACTGTGCAACTATAATAATTAGATTATTGAACCATCTGTGTCTTACATCGAGTAGATATGTACAGTACATTTCATCAGCCTTCTGAGACTATCCTTACTTGGTGAATGGGCTACCAAGTTGAGAGTTCATAATCATAGGAACACAGGAAACAACATGGTGGGTCACTCCAGCAGTCCAGCTAATATGGTATCTTCAATGGTGGTCAGCACCAAATCCTTCAGATGTAAGTGCAATAAATCCCTATCATGGGAAATTATGAAATAACCTGTGCATAAAGAAAGCTTCATCCTAATATTTTTTAGTTAGTGAATGGTTTATGCCTGGTAGCATGAAGGTTTATAGCCCTTTTTTTTTTTTTATCCTATCTAGTATAAGAGTGACTAGTCTCAGTATCGGACATCTAAGACTTTTTGTCACACTTCCATGCTCATAGACTGTAATAGATTGTGGCAATACTTTCCACAGATTAATTTTGCACTGTGTATAAAAGTATTTCCTTTTATAGGTTTTAAATGTCTTGATTTTCAGTTTCACTGAATGAATCCTTGTTCAGCACCTGTTTAGTTTCTCTTTCCGTTATTTTGGATGCCTCTGACGTGACATCTTTGTTTCTTATCTAAATTAAATAAATCTAATCATTTTAATCTCCTCTCACATGGAAATTGGCATATGCTAGTTGAATGCAAAACATAGAAGCTACCCCTTCTGCAGGCAAACATTGCTTGTGACGGCCCAACATCTACTAATCTTCATTATTGTATCATTGCATTTTTATAGGAACTTTATTCCACCGTTCCCTATTGGGACTTTCCCTTTAAATCTGGCAGAGAGCTGATGCCCTAAAGTGGCCATTTTGTGACTGGCTCTTTCTTGTTACCTTGGATGTGCAGTGAGAGAGGATGCAAGGAGTCCCTCACACCATGATGCAATTGAGCTGGGAGCAAATCAGCTGGGAAATGAAGCCACTGCTACACATCATTAGTGACAGCTTTCCTAATAAGGATTGGGGGAAGTACAGGCCTTTAGCCCTTTTTCTCCCCACTACATCTTGCACTAGCTAGTTCTAGGGGAGTGCAGGCTGCATTGCTCTCACAGTATAGAAGACCTGTGGCTGTAACTTAATGTAAATATAACTTGTGCACACAGGCTAGCATTGGGGATCCTCTCACCCTTTGGGAAGAAGATTTCAAATCCTAAAATTCAAGTGAGTTTGCTCTTCACTAGTATTGCTAATTCCAACTGTTGACAAACTAGGAGTCAGCCACCAAAAATACAAGTGGCTTTAAAATCATAATTTGAAATAATAATATTTTGCATTATTCTGATTTGTCTTCTACTTTTTGAAGTTTAGGGTGCATTCACATCACATTTTCCTCTCAACCATGAGGGCTAAAATTTTGCTTTCTTTTAAATGAAAACTGAGATATTCATAGTTCCTGGAACTGGGGACTCAACAGAATTACAGTTATTGTGAGACTCATAATGAAAGTGTGAGAGTTGTCAACATTGCATCCCTAATATATACCTCATGTCTGCTTTGCCAAGCCTAAGCAGTAGATGGGGTCAAAAGTTTACAGCTGGTGTCACCACAGGATGTAGAAAATAACTGATTGTCACAGGGGTAATGGCAAAAAATACACTTCTAGGTTTTGGTAGCAGACCAATGCAAGCTGGTACAGAGAATTACAGTTATGACTTTTGGTAGGAGACAGAGACCCACTTGAGTCTTTCTGTAGCCTATTCAGCAGAGTCAGCTTTTGGTTAATTAGCCTGTCAGTGGAACTGGCTCTGGCTAAATTTGTCTTTTATTAGCTGGGATGCCCTCCATTAAAATTGGAGGCGTTAACATTTCTGGGATGGGCTCTGCCACAAGTCAACTTTGTATGTTATTATGATGTAGAGTGAAAAGACTGTCTTGAAGTGAAGGCAGTGGCTTGGTCCTGAGAAGATCTTTGTTCTGTTCCCAGCTCTGCCACAGACATCATGCATGAACATGGGAAATCACTTATGACTTGAGTTTTTTCTAGTCATTGAAAACCAATCCACTAATCTTGCTGAGCCACTTTCCTCCATCTGTGAAATGGGGATAATACTGTACATACTTTACTCATACATTGAAGAACTGAACTGCCCTGACTGAGCTGATCTATGACAGTAATTGGCACCTGCTCTGGAATAAAGAGGGTCCATTGAGCAGGTTAGAGAAGAGGGAAATGAAGCAGAGGCCAAATCATCCACTCCTTCCAAATCCCAGCCTCATGAATGAGTGAGAAAGGGAGAAAAAGCCCAAACCAACCCCTCTCTCCTCCTCCCATGAGAGCAAGACAGACAGACTTCAGGAGCAGCATAAAAACATCTCCAGTAGAAATTCCACTAGTAAGAGAAGATTGCTCATGGGCACGGCCCTTATATTGCTGCCATATGTGATCTGCATTCAGGAGGACTGTAGTGCTGAGTGAGCAGGAAGGCTCTGCTTTCCACAAAAGGAAGGAAGAGAATCTCCTATGAGAGGAAGGAGACTGAGCAGCAGAGGAACAAACAGAAAAGGGAAGAGCTGGAAAAAAGAAGTTTAGGACTGGAGTTAATGAAGAGGACAAGTTTTCTTTCCAAAATATTACTGTCACCACCTGAAAATGCCTTTTGAATATTTTCTCTCCATAATTTTTGTCTTTGATTTTCAGTCACAAAAGATTAATGGTAGGGCTCATCAAAACTTACAGTTGTTGTTTGGATCAACAGTGGGTTTTCTTAGCCTTTAGTGATTATGTTAAAGTAGATATCTAGAAAAAGGAACTCATTTTGCATAACACTAATTTGACTGAGTTTTCATTATTCTTTATTTATGGTCTGGAAGATGTTACATGTACTTTCTCAACTATAAAATCAAATTTCTCATAACTGCATTTTCTTTAGGAATGACGTGTTCTTGTGTTATACATGGCCTCATTATTCAAGGGCTGTGAAGAGAAGGCCATGTAGCAGGAAGCCTGAGATCTGACACCAGAAGGCTGGTGAGAAGCTGAGAGGGAGCAAGGAAGCAGGCTGTGGGTCACCAGTGGTCACAGCAGGCTACACGGGGAGCAGCCTGCAAACAGGAGGCATGCTATACTAGGGCAACAAAGAGAGGATCAAGGTGAGACCATAGGACTTCTCCCTGTGGTCTCTAAAGCCCAATAGTTAATTTGCCTCTAATAACGGTATAAAGTAGAAGAGGCAGCCCTGGCACTAGGCCATGAAGTTTACCCTGGCAGCCCTAGTGGAAGTGATGAACTACTCTGCTTGTCTTTTACTGGCATCCTTTCCTATCTGTCAGTCCTAGTAAACAATTTTTTATATATACTACAAGCACAATCCTGTACAACATGAACTCACCAAGAGCTAGAATTTGTAGTTGACTAGTGCAAGAGGTGGCTCATCACTTCCCTTCAAACTCAGATACCATGATGCTGGGTACAGTAGAGGGATATAAATTAAACAGAATTATTTGTAACAAAATGCAGAATATTTGAAAGTAGACCTGAAAATAAGACCAAGCCAAAGGGGTATGATTTGGTTTTAGAAGCAACGAGCAATGTGATCTGCCTGAAGAAATTCCTTTCCCTGATACAGTCTATAAGCCATGGCAAGATATTTAATGGGCTCTTTTAGAGATCATTCTTATGTCTGAACATCAAGTTAAATCAGAAACCAGCACTAAGAGAGAAAAAGTCATGAACTAGTACTGATTTGCTCTCCCCAATTAATAAGTATTTACATAAGCGTGTATAAATGGATCCATTTAATTTTGGTTTACTTACTGGAGTATAAAATGTCAAAGCACTGCATAGCAGATTTTCTTTTTTAAATATATTAGCCTACTATAAGCTATTATCTCTAGGGACTGTCTCAGGATTAGAACAGATCTATGAGTATTACCAGATTGCATTTTAGGTGTCTGACCAATGGCAAACATGCTGTCAGGACACCATCAGCTGACAGCTGGGAACCCATGCAGGTAATTCAATATTTTCCCTGGTAGCCACAATCCACTTTCAAGTGGCAAGTTTAAACTGAGCCCAACATTTTCATTTTTCATAGAGATTTGCAATTCTTTTAGGTGCTAGTATTTTGGAAATGTCATATAGTAAGGAGATAGGGAAAATCAGTTTGTGTGCTACTCTTAGGTTTAAATAATCCTGCATTTCCAAAATTAGTCCATACCCAGAAAATCCTCATAGTCTGATTGAGATGAATTATGGCTGGACTAGGGAGGAAGCGGGGAAGAAATTTAAAGATATGAAATTTCAAGGCTTCCAAAGTGAAAATGAGCATCAACTTAAGAAAATGTAAATCTTACAAGTAACTTGGAGTTTGTACTGACAAGGAAGGCTGTATTTGCCTCTGTTCTACTAAAAGGCAGCTAAAGCAATTTTGATTAACAAAGGCTGTGAAGTGTCACAGAGTTAATGGCATCCTGAAAGGCAGGGCATATCAGTTAGATTTAACTTCTCTGTGGAAAGTAGTTCATAAATAAATTCTCAAGCTCTCCTGACAAAACATTTTCAGAGAAATGTAAAATTATAGGTGTATGCCTGACAGTAAAATTTATACACGAAGCAGTAAAAAGAATTTTATTAACATAAACAAGTCAAGTATCCTAATCCTTTTCAGAAGACATAGATTTCATGATAAGATGAACTCTGGACAAGAAAGTTATCTCACATATAATTTAGCTTTTCCAAGATCCTGTGTCAAAATCTTTTTGAACAATAGCTGTTTGAAAGGACATTAAAACGTGTACTTAGTAAAACTTCTCCTATTTTAATGCATTCATCACAGAGGTCAAAAACAATCACAATTTTGTATACAAGGAGGACAGGCATCTTGTAAGGAAAGGGTTAACTTTGTAGGCTCTCCAGATCCTCAATTATTAATCACATTTCATGAAATTTGAAGGACATTAAATGAAGGCAGCTGTACTGGCTCCTGTGTTGGGTTTCTGCATGTCTTGGCCACTAGGCTCTCCGCCACGCAATGTAAGCCTGGTGAAAGTGATCAATAATTGTTTTTCCTGCCTGAATGGTCCAAGGCAACATCAAACAGTCCTGGTAATACAGAATCAATACCTTAGCACCACCACCACCCAGCAGCAAAACTGTTATCATGATTGTGTTTACTGTTGATCAGGTTACACTCTTTCCATCCAAAGCCACTAAAAATACCGGCAAATGCACACAGCACCTTCTTGGCAAGTCCTCTCCCTCAGTAGCAGGTACTGAACACACTTCACTTTTATCTCACAACGGGAATGTTATGGTTAAGAAAGAAACTGAGATAAAAACAAGCAATAGGAAAAGGAGTTGTTCATTAAATGAACTGCAGGACACTGTTTCAAAACAGCAGTGCTTATTGAATTGGCACTCTGCTCAGATGTGCCTAACTTTTAGCCCTCTCAGATAGGACAAATTTACTATAAAAAGTTTGGATTTGTAATGCTGACAATTCACTCTGCTTCCTTCCTCTCTGCTCTCATTTCTCTCTCTCTCTCATGTGCACACATACAGCACGCTGAAAGCCAACCATAGGAGAAGATAATACCAAAATGTATGATTTTATATAGCCAAATATAGCTTACCCTTCAATAAATCAGTGGAATGGCACATTCTTGCTTGAACTCATTCGGTATTTCTGGCTTTGTTGTGTAATTAAATATGACATTTCCACATTTGAAAAAAAAAATGTCAGGCTGAATGATATACCTGCTGCAGTGAACGGCCTTCACTCAATAGAAATCATGACTGACTGCCTAGGTCTCAGAAGGAATCACTTTCAGTAAATAAAAATATATAAAAACACAAATGCAGCATTCGTTAGTTTAAGCCATCTATTTGTCTGTATGGTCACCGCATATATAGCAATGAAATGAACCCATTCCTTATAGTTTGGCTCAAGTCACAAAGACATACCATTCTCTTGTTGGACTGGCACATATTAATTATGCCTCTTTTCTTAAGGCATTATTCCCATTTTTCTATTGTGTGCATACTGATGGGGAGAGGTTAATTGGACAAATTCTGGAAAAAAATGAAGCTTGCCACAGAGCCAGTGCTCCCACCTTCATTGCTTCTCCAACTCCTTTATTGGTGTTTCCACTCTGTTATCTTAGATTTCACTTTTTTTTTTTTTGCAGCAGACTGGAATGAAAATGAAGCTGAAGCTTTTTATTAGTCAATGACATCCTAAAGGAAGGACCCAAGCTAACCGTTGGCAATTTTTTAAAACTCATCTAAATTCCTATTTCAGTTCCTAAATAAGTGATCTGATTTGCAGAAATACTGAGCATCTGTAATTTCCATTGAAGACAGGGGGAGTTCTGGTTGTTCAGAATCTTTGAAGATAAGATTGCATATTTATGTGCATAACTTTGGACATTCAGCTATGAAATGTTAGTCTTACTTTTCTGAATATTCTGACAGACTTCGTGGGTCAGATTTTCTGGTAGTGTAACTCCATTGTAGTCAAAAGGGGTGACGCCAGCAGACATTTTAAGCCTGTTTGTCAGACCATGTCATTTGTACAAAGTACAATTTCAGGTAGTGTTGTCTAAAGATGGGAAAAACTGAGAAATGAGAGTGTAGACTAGAGCTGGCTATGAAAGAGTTTTCAAGGTTCTGAAAAATTTTACCCTCCTGAATTGGGACAAAGTCAAAATCTCAAATTTTTGTGAATCAAAAATAAAATAAACTTAAATTAAATTAAAAAATGAGTCAAGATATTAATCATAACTGATCCTTTCCCATGAAAAGCTTTGGTTTTGATAAATTGGGAGGTTTTGATGAAAAGTGTCTTCTCAAAAAATCCCCCATCATCCTTAATGTTGGTACTGTTTCTGAGATCTAAATCACATCATTTAGGTACAGTATGCTGGTATACTTCTTTACAACCAGCACCGCCTCCAGGCGGACCCCACCATGCTGGTGGGTGTGTAGGAGGGAGGAGCTGTGTCTTTTCTTCTCCCATACTCCTTACACGTGAAATTTACTGGTTGGTACAGCAATTATTTTCTTCTGCTATCCAAAATTGTTTTGTCATTGACAGTCATACTGACTGTCCAAATGTGGGGCCAGAAGTCCGCAAACTCCTAGCTTTAACCTTGACTTTGATACTAGCTCCCACTTTGGCCTTGGGTATGTCACTGAAACACTCAGACAAATTTAGCTGGGATTCAACCCCACTGACTTCAATGGAATTGGGGCCAATTTACACAGAGATGAATTTGGCTCCCTGCCTCATTTTCCCCCCAAAGGTAGAATGGGGTAATAATATTTACCTAACTCAGACATTTGCTGACAAAGTAGCAATTTAATGTTTGTAACAATATGAGAAAAGTTTAGCAAATGTTTTAGTTTAACAAAGGGTTTGTCCACCCAGTGTCTCCCGGAGGCAGGAATGTAAATCTGCAGCGTACCAGCCCCTGAGTTGCCATTTGGACCCTGCAACTACGCACTTGAAGTTCAGTAGTGTTCTTTTATGAGCGAGGTGTAAATTCACACCCTAGCTTGCTGTATGCTAAGTTTCTGTGTGAATAAGTCCTAATACTTAAACATTCTGAAATGCTGCCATTATAATCTTACTGGTTACTAATACAACTGCTGTATAATTTGCTCAGGGTTTCTGCAAAGATTAAAAAAAAAGAAAAGTCCTGCTTTACAGCAATTCTATCAGTTAAGTTTGCTGCCCAGAAACCATGGTGATGCATTAGAAAAAAAGATTACAGACAATTCATTTATTTTCAGCTCAGCTCATTGATTAGGTATCTTTCTAATCAATGTTTGTCTATGACACAATATATATGGAAAAGAAAAATATTATTCTCAGAATTTAAGGGCTGGATGGTTAATAAAATAAACTTCAGGAGAAATATGCTATTTAGTAGAACATAAAGGTGGCATTTATCCTTGTCTTTTCATGTGTTTTAAAAAGATCACACAATACATAATCCCACAGCAAGCAATGTTTACGATGACATACATTTTCTTCCTGTACTGTACATTGAAATTATTTTCTTTCAAAATAATAGATTTCCTCATGTGGTCATTGGACTCGTACTCAGATATTATTATAAATGTGATACTTATTGTAGTGGAATATAGGCAGATAGCTAAACAGACAATTGCTGGAAAAGCGTAATAGGTTAATCAATTTGGGTTTTTTCGGTTAAACATCCAAAATTTTGGAAGCTGAAATCTTACCAAATCTTTAGAGGTCTGCAGAATTTGGATAGAAGTCTTTCTTGTGAACTGGAAGGCAGGTTTGGGATAGCTTGGATACTGCCCGCTTCTTGTCAGGATTAAAATATGAAAGAAGAGTCTTTCTTACGATTTTTCAGCACTCCTGTTGTATCCATCTATGAAAATCAATGGCAAAATTCCCATTGATTCAAAGTGGAAATATGATCGAACACATGCAACTGATTAGAAACAGGAAATATAGCATTTTAATAAAAATGAACAAACTTTAACTGCAACAAAAGCCAATTCATGTTCAAACTGAATTTTTGTTGAAGTTTGGGGCGGAGGTTAGTTATACCAGTTTGCACATTCCAAATAGCTACAGATAAGAAGCAGAATGATAGTTACCATAAATAATATGCCACCAGTTGTCTGTGAAATATCATTCCTTAACAATCTTATGCAAAGTACTGTTGCTTAAAAGTACTCTGGTTTATTTAAGACTAGTGAATTCAGTGGCAAAACTCACATTGCCTTCTATGGTGCAGGATCAAAAGGACAAGAGAACAAGAGACAAAGTAAGATACTGAAGTTGTAGAAATGAAATATTATCTCTGCCACTCTTTTTCACTTTAATACATACACTGAGGGGAATCTAGAGCTGGCAAAAAATACCTATGGTCCTAAGAGCTGCCATTTTTCCCCTTAGTGTTTTGAAATCTTTTGTTAGTTACTTCGGTTTCAAAAACCAGTACAATCAATGTGATGATCTCTCTTGTAGAATGGATTTCTCCACCTGTCCAATAGTTACTTAGTAAAGGGGAAAGTCTCCTAGACATGTTGTAGGGCCCAGATGACTCTTCATATCCTCACCAGTCCTTGTGTCTTATTCCTTTTCTTTCCAGGTGAGCTTCCCAGCTCCTTGTCCACTGTCATACTTTCTAGAGTGGCACTGCTGGTCTTCCAGCTTGGAGCTAGAATAAACCGCTTCCCCTAAAGATCCAGTTTAGTACTATACTCCCTAGTTTAATTTTTTCTTTAGACATTACACTGAGTATTGTAACTATTTTAAACATCATTCTTAGATATGAAAATAATGGCCACATTCTTCCACAGCCTTACACTTGTTTTTGAGGCACTTTTTGTACTTTATTCTTTTACTTTCCTCCGTGACTCTCTAGCCAGCCACAACCAGGTCTCTAATACTTTATGGTCTTAAAATTGTAAATTAGCATTCTGGGGCTCTCTCTTTCCAAGTTTCCATAGCAACTGTTGTACAGCTTGTAAATTAGAAAGAAGTTCTGTTTAATTGATCTCCTAATGTATTGCTTAATAGTAACTGTTAAGCAGTCTTTTGTTTCCAGGTCATATTTAGGGTTCACATATTTGCATAAAAGCATTTCATTAGCTGAAACCAATCATTATTAGTAATTTTCCTTTTTTAGTTTAAAATAACTAAACCCTCATTGAGTTTTTCTGAATAGCAAATATTTATATCTTGCTGAATGGGTTTTCTCTGTGAGCCTGGGTGCTTTGTTTCTCTGAGCAGCAAGAAAATTACAGAGCTTCAAAATGTTAATCAGAGAAGACAAAAAGAAGGTGTCTTTTTCTCCAGTTGAAATGTAAATGAACAGTGATGATAACTATAGACTACAGGCAATATTTGATGACAAAGTTGTAATGGATAAATATCCTTTAAAATTCATGGTAACGTGCTGCCCAAGTTGAATTCATTGGGGTGTTTTTGAACGTGCATGTAATGAAAGTCTGACATTTTGGGGTAAACTGAAATACTTTTCACAAGATTTACGCCTATCCAAAAGTCTACCCACGTTGGTTAGGAAACTTTATAGAATATTAATACTGCTACAGTCAAACATAATAAATTAATCTGGTTCTCCAGGAGTCACAGACTGATTTTTCATCGGCTTGAGGATCTTGGAGGTCAAGCAAGGTGCCTAGGTATATGAACAGATTCAGCCTTGACATGAGAAAGAACAACTCCTATGAATCACTAGTTCATTAAGAACAATATTCCGTAATCTTCCTTGCTCCCAGTCTCATGTAATATCTGTTGCACCAAATGACCTATACCATTTTTTTCAACTTCATCTTAAACTTCTTGTTAACATCAATGGAACTATAAAACCTTCTCAGTAGTTGACCCAAGAATAGGGAACTCACTTAGTATTGCCAAACTAAAGACTGAAAAAATCACGAGTCAGTTATTGAATTACAAATTTTAAATAATATTTAATAAGATTTTAAATAATAATTTTGATTTGGGTCTTTAAATCAGCCTTCTGGTTTTTGATCTGTTAGGGTTCCTGTTTTCAAGCTTTACTCTGCAACCATGGATACTAGAAACTTTGTTTTTAAAAATGAAAGCTGAGATTCTCACATAAGCAGATGACCCCAGGATCAGCAGCTTTCTGAAAAACTCCAAATATTGCAAGAATCATGATAAAACTGAAAGAGTTAGCAATAATGTAGTCCCTTTCAGATATAATTAGGTTCATCATATATCTTCACACTTTCAGAACTTGGTGGTAAACTGATTTCTTCAATTTAACTTCCACTCAGCCAGAACAAAACAGCAATGAAGGAGAAGAAGCTAGAATAGAAGAACAGAGAGATTTAAATTCTGGCTGCCTCTAGGGAAGGAGGAAAGAAATTAGTCTGTGTTTGGCCTTTTATATCAGGGTGATGTTTTGTTTTTGATTTGTTTTATTAGATGCTCAAGTTATTAAGGTGATGATAGTCACTAATTTGTACTGAGTTCCCTCAATTGATTAGGCCTGCTTATTTCTCACTATCTACCTTTCCTTCTATAATGGCTCCTCATCCTCTTACTGAAAGACTCAATGACTCAAGGATTTCTTTAGGTGTGCCTCTTGTTTATATATCTTAGCTCATCCAATCAGGGAACAGAAACAATGTCATGTGACCTGGGAAAAAGCATATAATTCATAATGAATATTTACTTGTGATCAACCTGGAACTGAGTTCTGTAGTGGCTTCCAAATTAATGTTAGTCTGAGTAGGAGTTAAAATTATAAAGGATGGTTATCTATAGACAGCAGAAATAAGAGTCTATTGAGTCTGTGCCTATACTGAGTGGGGAAGAAATGCTGCTGAAAGCTTAAGAGCATCTCTGTTAAAAGGATCAAAGGCATATCACTATGCTATGGACTTAGTGTCACTAAAGTACATTTTATTAGAATATTAGATATAAGAGATAAAGAACTTCTGACAGTTGGAAATGTCATTGCTTTCAATCTTATATTAAAGTTAAAGAATAATATTGTTTTCCCTCCTAACCTCAAAATCACTTCAGAAAGTTTTCCTTAAAGGGACACTGTCAATGATGATAGTCCCCCAAAAAACTCACACTGCATTTAAAATTTTAATTCCATTGTTCTAGATCTCCGATGTTTCCCCTCATGCTTTAAAGTTGTAGTATATAAGAATAAAGTGCATAGTTTATGAGACCTCTAGTGGTGCTCACATTCTAGGTTGTAGATGCTTTCTAAACAAAGCTGGAGTGAATTGTATTTTCCATTTCATGTGAAATTTCATTTTTTTTCCTGTTATGAAATGGAACAGCACGCAAAATATTCAAAGTTTACTGTGAAATGAAATTCTGAAAATTTTGTTTAGGGTCAAACAAAACAATTCATTTGGATAAAACTGAAACATTTTGTTCCAAGATGAGATTTCCTCTGCTTACAGCACTAGAATCTCATGTCCAGTTCTGCTGTCCACACTTCAAAAAAGATTCTGAAAAAAACTGAGAGGGTTTGAGAAAATGATTTGTGCAAGAATCACCAAGTGCAATTACGAGGCTGATCAGGAGATCAGGCTAGATGACCGTATCTTTCTCAGTGCTGTGACAATGGTGTTCTGGGCTTGGTTCAAGGGCTCAAATCCAGGCACCCCACTGCAGTCACACACAAGCAAAACAAAAAAAGAATAACCACTAAGTACAAAGAGACTTTCCTAGCTTTCTTTTAATAAGAATCTCATTAATTAGTTCATCTCAGTCTATATGCCTTGTATTTGAGTTCTCTATAGAAAACTTCAAGATCAATTATCTTTCCTTGTCCCATGGATATTTCTTGGTACATCTTAATTAATTTTAGCTTGCTAAAACTCCTTTCATTACAGCCACAGTTAGAGGAAGACAGAAGAAAAAAAAAAAAAGAAAAAAAAAGCAATGCTGTTTCTGTGTTAGGGAAACTCCATCTAAAGATCTTTTTTGGATGTAGTAAGGAGATCAATGGGTGCCTTTGTTTCCAAGTTCTCCTGAAAGATTTGCTTTCAAAAACTGAAAAAGAACTCATTCGCATTCTCAAAACTCTCAGAATAGTTGTTTGCTAAATTCCAAGAGTGCCTCTTTAGGACTTCACTGCTGAATTTTTTAGTTTCTAAAAAAGCTCTCAATTACTTTCACTCTGTCTTTCAAAACCTCAGCATACCTTACACTGAAACATTTGTTTAGTTCAGGAAAGGTCTGGAGTGCAATGATATATAAATCGAGAGAATCCACACTCACCTGAATCTCACTGCACCACCAGCCCCCTATATCTAGAGAGACCCCCAAATCTTTTAGACATGCCCCCAAGTCCTACTGAATCTCATTGCATTCTCATCTCCAGAAAATTCCTCCTCTGTTTTGGAGTGGATATGATCATATCTTCAAAGCATTAAACTAGGCCATCACTACTCCATTTTGGGAACCATATGAGGCACTAAACACACAATTTGCAGCCATAAATACACAATTCAGGCCACTAAAGCAGGCTCTGAATGGTCCATTCAGGGTGCTAAATGGAGAGATTAAGGGTCCCACGAGGGTCAAAAAAAAAAAAGAGCGAGAAGTAAACCAAACAAACCAAAACAAAATGGAAGCCTATTACAGTTCCACTGGAACATTTGACCCTACCTTCATATAACCATGACTTGCCTTTCCTGCTGTATCCTGGACAAGCATAAGTTAAACTAGGTGAAGTCAATTATTTTTCATCAAGGTAGAAATTTCTTGGTCAAGGTATAGTCAAGGTCTAGACTTCAGAGAAAATAATAAAAGAAATAACAACAATGATAAGTAAATAAAAAGATTTTGGGGTCAATTCAAAAGCATCTGGTGGTCTGGATTTGACCTGCAGGCTGCCCATTAACTACCCCTGAGTTAAACTGTATTGAATCAAGTTTAATTATCTTAGGAGCTCACTATATTAAAAATGCTAATGTTTGTGTGCTATTGTGGGATTGTACATAACATCTCTAGGAGACATGACTAAGGCATGGGAAGTATTATGCTCTTCTCTTTGAAACAAATGTATTAGACAAACAAAATTAAGTGGACCCCTAGGAAATACCTGGGAGGAGGGGAAGGCAACTTCTGACCACTGGATCCATCCTTTTGAAGAGATCCCCTCAGGAGAAATTCGTTATGTATGCATGGCCCATTATGTGGGGACCAAACTAAGAGGCCCAAACTGGATAAAAGAATGACTACCAGATTCAGGGGTGTGCTTATTCTGAGCTAACAACTGTTATGAACTTCTGACCACAAGAAAAACCACTGGTGGGGTTTGAAGGACTGGTCACCTGCCAGAGCCCTTGTTGGAGTCAGGGGGTGATCTCTCGTGAGCTTATTAGCAAGAGTGTGTGTTCTTTTATTGTTTTAATATGTTTTCTCTCTAATACTTTTACCTTAAGAATAAATGTACTTGTTTAAAAAGAGCTGTTTGGTAACTTAACTGTGGGTAATTATGCTGTTTATAGACTCTGAGGAGAAGGCAAAGCAGGTCTTCTGAGATAGTCTGTTTTGCTAGGGAAATCACAGTGAAGGCAGCAAACTATGCAGTCTGGAAAGACCCCACTCAGGACAGAGAGAGAGAGAGGTGTGTGTCTCCACCCAAGACAGGAGATATCTGAGGAGCCAAAAACCCGAAGAGTTCGTGCCCTTGCTGGCCCATAGAGGCAGCATATAGGCCCAGTTTCCCTGAACTCTGACACCTGCCACTTGGATTGTGACACCTTCTTGTTTAAATCCCTCTGCTATCATCTCTCATCAAATACCAACATCCTTATGTTCAAGCTTCTGCAGAGTGCCACTCCTTCTTCCCTATGGAGCAGCTCTTCAGCCACTGGCTTTAATTTCTGTGACCATAAACTGTGGGTACAAATGATTACAGAGTGCACTTTGGGCTGATAATCATTTACACCCATAATTTAGAACATTTAAATGTATAAGTCCTTGAGGTGCAGGTGCAAGCCATCAAGAACTTAGATAGTTAAGCAATCTAAATTGTGCCAAAAATGGAAGGGCAGTTGAGATTAAGCTGAAAATGAGGACCTGTGTGTCTGTCCTTGTCTACCACCATTTTCCAACCTATGAACTATTCCCTCTCAGCTTCTCTTAGGCCAGGTCTACACTACGCGGTAAAATCGATTTTAGATACGCAATTTCAGCTAAGAGAATAGCGTAGCTGAAGTCGAATATCTAAAATCGATTTACTCACCCGTCTTCACCGCGCGGGATCGATGTCCGTGGCTCGCCATGTCTATTCCGGAACTCCGTTGGGTTTGGTGGAGTTCCGGAATCGATATAAGCGCGCTCAGGGATCGATATATCCCGTCTAGATCAGACGCGATATATCGATCCCCAAGCAATCGATTTTAACGCGCCGATACGGCGCGTAGTCTAGACGTGGCCTTATTATGCCAAACCCTTTATCTCTTTTCCCTCTTGTATTTCCAAGCCTTTTGCCATACTAGTCCCTGTGTTAAGGATATATTGCCCAATCTAGCGTGCCATATCTCTACTCTCCTCTGTCAAATCCTCCCTTAAAATTTGATTTCTTTTGGCTACTAACCATCCTGCCATGCTTACAGGTCTACATAGTAATTTCATTTTTTTTTAATAATAATAAAAGAGCATGTACTAAAACTCTGAAGAAGGGACAACTCACATGAGTAATATTTCCAAATGGGGCCCCTAATGTGAACACTCTTCAGAGAAAGGTCTTCGGGCCCAATTCTGATCTCATTTACCCTTAAGTAATCAGGAGTAGTTCCACTGAAGACAATGAAGAAATATTGGTGAAAATAAGAGGCCCATTTCTATCTGTTAATATTCCATGCTAAAGCTATAATTCTAATAATAATCTCCTTTGGGATTTTGACCATATCCAAGCTACATAGGATTAATTATGTTTTAGATGTTTATCTTGTCATGGGGATAAGGATAATCTTAGAATCTATGATTTCCCTGTTTTGGTTTTTTTTAAGCAATCCCTGTGAGCTTTCATTTCTTTATTCATGCTTGTTGCTCCATCTTTAAGGGGAATGAAGAGATGACAGGTTTGCCACTCAAGCGGGTTCCCTCAAAAGCAGAGTGAGTAGATGCTCTACAGGTTTCTGAGTATTCACTTTATGGCAACACCTCATGCACCTCTATATCTCCACTGTGAGACAAACAGCTGACATTCTGGCCAGTCTCCCTTAAAAGGGGGGCTTAGGAAAGATTGAGAAAAAGAGTCTCTATTCTCCATGGAGTTGGCTGAAGTACTGTTGTTGCTGCCAGCCCCCTCTACAGGAGGCTGACGAGATTTGGCACACAAGAGCAGGATGGAAAACTTGGACAGAAATCAAAGAGAACTGCCACATTTCATAACATTTGTCATTTTATCAAAATATGCAGTTTCTCAATCATGCTTACCTTCCAGAATGTCCACCTATTTATTGCCTTAATTGCACCTCTGGCAATAAATTCATCCATTATGAATCAAACAATAATTCAAATAATGAGATCATACAAGCAGTAATTGATCATTAATCATCACTCTCTAAATCTCTCCCATTGTTACCATGAATATTACTTTATAGCACCCCACCACCACCATCAATATTTCACACATATAGTGTATATCACTATCTAATTGCTTGCATTTGTGCTGGTGGGTTTTTGTTTTGTTTTGTTTTGCTTTAATATTGGTATTTAACTATTGAACTTTATCTTGTGTACACACAGAAAGATTATAAACCAAATTGGATAACAGCACATATTTCCTTTCTACTTGCCCTACCTTCATCAACATGTAACATGGTATGTATTTCAAAATGTATTTTACTTACTAGTAAGATATAGTTTTTCTGATGTTTTGATACTTGAATTATCTGTAATTAGAATACTAGAATCAAGGCTGGTAAGCAACTTAAATTCATGATATAGTTATTTTGCTGTTTTAGATGGAGTTCTTGATATTTTGAGGCTTTCAATAATAGTAGTACAAAGAAATAAAATACTATTTGGTTCCACTAAACTTCTCGTAAGTTTCATTACCTTGATTTTTCATCTTCTCGTTATTGATTTAAGAGATATATTAAATTTGGGATTCACATGAAGTGAATGTGAAGACCACATCAAGAGGACAAGATTTTCTGATGCAATGTATATTCTCAAGTCACCTTGAACATGTGTTAGAAAAAATGAAACAAGTAGAAGAGTATTTGAGGTTATATTATTATCCTTCTAGTCATTCTGAGAGCAGCATGTTTCTTGGCAATGAGAGAAAATATCACTGTCACAGAAAAGTCACCTATGCAAAACATACCACTGAGGGAATACCATTTTCTTGTGCGATACTATTACCCAAGCAGATTAACCTGCTAAACTAGGAAAAGCTATTTCTTCTGCCCCTTGTAGGTCAGAAGATAAACATCCTCAAAAGGCAGGAACCAGACTTTCCCTGGAAAAGAGATTAGCCTGCTTGAGAATTTGGGTATTAGATTAACTTCTGCCTACAGCCAAGGGAAAAGAAAGCTTGTACAAGTGAATCACTGTGTACATTGCAAAGTTGTTGGTCTCCTACTGTTTTCATTAAGTATAACCATAAAACCTGCTGTTCAGGAGCCAAAATTTAAACTTAGCAGACACAAGAGTTAAGAAGAAGCTATAAATTTGTTAATGTTTTAAATTATGGAATCCAAATATGCATTTTAACAATGGTGTAGATGAATTTGACAAACAGAAGATTTCAAACAGGGAAAATACATGGAAAATCAAACACATTTTGTAATTATGATTTCTTTCCAGTCCAATGCATCACATTATTTTAAATGCTAAAAATAGGTTTCTCCAGATGTCACGTCTTCTTAAAATAAAACTGGAAAATTAAAAAAACAAATATTAAGTATCATTAGTTTAAGATATCACAAGATTTCATAATGAATTCAGTCATGAATATCACAAGTGTACACCCGCATATGCTACTTTGAAGTCACACTAATACTACAAGCAGTCCACTTGTATCAAGGCAATTGAATCTAGACAAATCTTGAGCCTAATGAGTACCATTAGATATCAGCAAAATGGTTCATATTGGAAATGAATTACCATAGCCAGAAATTCTGTGGAGTCCCCAATATAACCTTTTAAATGTTTGACTCAGTTTGTCAAGGACATCCCACTTCTACTCCATTCTTCTCTCTCAGCTTCTACTGTATCAGATTCAGCTACAAGTTGCCCTTGAATGTTTTGAACGAGCAATGGGTGAAATGGTTTTGGATAAATAATTGTCCTACCCAAACCTTCCCTAAAAGCATACTCTTAAGATAGAAATGGCCTACACTGCAAAGGCTGACTTTGGATCCAAAGTCCCCCAAAGTTCAGGATTGTTCACTTCCAGGGATTTTTGCTTCAGAACCTAGGCAAACTTCACTGATGTTTAAGGGGTTTTAACTCTGGCCCACATGTGATGAGGTCTGAAGGGAGTGCCATCCAATTCTTATCTGAAAAGTCAGCCCCTGAAAATGTACAGAAATAATGAGTATGAAAGAGTTTGGAATGACTTTAGATTCCTGAGAGAAAAAAAAAAGGAAGAAAAACCCTGCAGTTGTAGGTGACAGCATTTATCAGACTAACTAAAAATAAAATGAGATGAAAATAGTATAGTGATCAACTTTTCCCTAGATTTAAAATCAAGTTATTATTAGAGTAGATATATACCTTGAAATCAAAGGAAGTTGCTTGCTGGGATGACAATCTGGAATTTTGCTCCTTTAAACACATTCACTTCTTGGATGAATAGTGTCAATCCATTAGAAAGATAATGTGAAAGCTAATGGATTGACACAAGTCACCCAAGAAAAAAATGTGGCATTAAAATAAGCACAAGTTTTTGCAAGTGTAAATGGGTTATGGAATTGGAACATAGCTATCCAAGGTGTAAATAGTGCCAAAAGGTTCCATTAATGGGCAGATACCATAATTTCTTTAAAAAGTTTTGTACACTTCTAATTTGTGCATAGAGCAGTTACACTGCATTTCCTGAGGTTGGGCCCGTCTGTGTTCCAGGTGAGAACATTTCCAGGTGAGAGCATTTCCTCTTCTTGGTGATGGATTTCTGGCCAACAGGGTCATGTCATCACTTTAACTTGATAAAGTCCATGTGCTGGGCATTGAAAGAAAGATGAGGGTCCCGTCAGAAAGGCATAAACAAAACCTGACATTGATTCAAAGCTTGGGGAAGTTAGATATGGTGCTGAGGAAAGACAGAAAAATCGGTGCAATAATTCAGGATTAGCTGGGATGAGCCATTTCTTTCCTAGCAAAACTAAACAATCTTTCAAGAGTGATTAGAATATGTTGTTTTATAGCAAGCATCAACCCATAGACACTATATCTGCCCTCAAGAGCTCATCAACAAAAAATGTTTGACTTCATTCTTGGAGCACTGATTGATGATGGCAACCTACACACATAATTTTATACAAATAAACTTTTAAAGTATTTACTACCAAGTGCTTACACATTTCTAAATACTTCCCAAAGAAGTCTTTCATATGAACTGATTTCATTTGTTTAAAGAAGGTCATATCAAGCTTAATTAATATTTATTCTCCAAGAAAGTTCTTGGCTCCTTTTTTTATATTGGGTTGAATAGAGATGCTTAAATTTATGTCAAGGAACAAGCAAATAGGTCTACTAAAATAAATGTGTTTGTCCCAGGCTGATGTGTTTGTCCCAGGTGAAAAATGCCGTGTAACTAGTCAACACAATCAAAAATTTTGAGAAGTTACAGTTTGAGTCTACAACTTGAAATGTGCTGTACTGATATTTCCATAATCATTTATATGAGCTGGTTACATGAATTCCACAACACAAATGTTGAGGTGTGTATGCAGTTGTAATAATCCCAATTTGCTATTAGGAACTTGGGAACTCTTCAGATGGAGAGTTATTCAGTGAAAATTTATAGGTGCTAAATGGATTTGAAAATGTCATGATTTCTTCTTGGACAATTCATGAACAGAAAATAAGGGTGACAGTTGAAGATATTACTTGTAGTGAATTAGTTGCTCAAACCTGCTGTTTAAACTGAGTTCTGATTCTAATTATTTTAAATGTAATTGTTAGGTGATCCTCCAACTTTGGTTTACTTTTTATTCCTAAAATCACTGAAGCATTGGGCTGACAGGTGCACAGCAGTGCATACCAGAAACATTGCTACCTGTGCCACATTTTAGTAAGTAGAGCTTTCACTGGCTACAGATAAACCAAAAGGGAGTACATGCCACCAGTTGGTATTGGGGGTAGAAAATTAGGGTAGCAATTACTCAAAATAAACAAGCAAAAGAAATAATTAAGTACCATTGCCCAAGTTGGGTATGATTGGGGTCAGCTGCAGATGGAAAAACATCTAGTCCATACCTATATTCTCCCTTTCCTCAGGGACAACTGGTCAGTCTTTTCATCTGAGAGATCGGTCTAATAATCTGTTGCTTGAGCCTTTGCTTCATCAGCTGGCTGTGGTCCCAGATTTGTGAATTCTGCTCCCAAACCTCTGGGGATGCATGTCTCTCCACACTTAGGGTAATCATAGCCTGCCTTCCTTCCCTTTATAGCCTGTCCTTCCTGTTTGTTAATCTGAAGATTTCTCCCTTCAGACTTGACATTTCTGGCAGGTTTTGTGAGATGGAGCCAATATAACTTCCTGTCTCCAAGACAGACTATTAATCTCTTCCTGCCATGACCCATTGCGGGGTTTGCATACCCCAACACTCTCCCTGTGAAACACATGAAGAGATCTTCCATGACAGAATCTGTGGAGGGAGATTTAGAACTGTGTTCTTTTAGGTAAGGGGCCAAACATTTCATTAATTTGTATGCATATATCTAACTTGCCAATATGAACTATGCCCACACATTTTCCCCAAAGGCAGAACATTATGCCTAACTGGAGACATGTATGGAAAACAGTGATTGTCACAATAGATAGTTGCACATTGTGCATCTATCTACATAGTATGGCAAAATATTTTGTAGAACTTTTATTGCCTTTGTGGATATTTCTTTCTGACCAAGACGTTATCAATAATCCATTTCAAGTGTTCATAAATGTTCAATCTGTTATATACCCAGGATATTCAGAGAAGAATGAAGGAGGATGAGGGTTCTTTCTGGACCAAATTTGGTTCTGTGTTATGCCAGGATAAAGTCTGGAGTAAATCTTAAGTAAGTGGATTTATTATGGATTTCCATCAACATAAGTGAGGGCAGAATTTACTCACTCTTAATTTCCTTGAAATCAGAAAAAAGAAGAATGGAATTCTGTTGTCATCTGTAATTAATTCTGTAAACATCTCATCTATAAGTATGAATTCTAATCAACCATTTGACATCTTATGCCACAAGATTAAGATGTTTTAATACAGAAATCTACCTGGTGATGAAACAGTTAAAATAGAACGTTTTAACCTTTTCCACTGTCCCTTCATAATTTATGCTGTTATTCTGAAAATACATGTATTTTTTTCATGCAGTAATGCATTTAAGAAATAGATTGTTTGTATGGTAAATGCTCAAGAGTGATATGTTCTGATAAACAGGCTTAAAAAATGTCTGGTTCCATAGCAACCTATTCCCATTACACTATGGGATGGACTAAAAGAAGAAGGCACAGGATAAAAGCAGGACATGAATAATCTGACAAGTATGATGACTGTGTCATTAAACACTGTAACGTTAATAAAAACGGCAATAAGAACACCACTAATCTTTATACCACATATAGTGAATTCAACCAATTGTTATCCAAAGGAGCATTTAAAACTATAATAACCTTACAGAAATTTGGCAGGAACAGAACATACATGGTTAGTGTTTATGAAAAAAAATTGAATATTTGTGCTCAATTTTTCAGTGCACCTGCCTTGTGCTGTGCTATGTCTTCTGTGCTGTGTGCCTCCTAAGAGGCACAGCACTGAATATGGCTTAAGAGTGTGTTACAAATAGCCTGCATTTCATTAATAACCTGGTGCTCAGATAGTGTGGTGATCGGAGGCTAGATAGAGAGGTAAGAACCTAGGATGGATAGCTGTTGTAATAGGGATAAGGTGGATTTAAAATAATTGGGGGGGAAAGGGCTTTTCATGTTCAGGCTACAAAAACCAACAACAAAAATCTGTGCAGTGAGGAAGATGGGCAAAGATTACTTTCCTACTTGCCTGATCTTAATGGAAAATATGTATGTGTTAACAGTGTTCAGAACAGTTCAACCTTATGTAAAAATTGTTCACTTACTGTTGTCAAGGCCAGTTTCTGTGAGGGTTATCTGATACCTAAGTTAAGAGGCAGAAAATATTTCTTACCATGTGTAAAATGGAAAAAGAAATCCCCGCTTTTTTTTTTTGTTTGCAAGGTCTGAGAAAATTCTTTATGAAACATAAAAATATTAATACACTGCATTTATATAATATCTTTTATCCAAGGGGCTTAACAGCCATTGGGAATTAAAGATAAACACCACTGCTATGGGGTGGGTAAGTAATGCAATTCTCTTTTTACGAGGTCATGAAGGGGAAGTAATTTGCTCAACGCTCACTGCAAGTCCATGGCAGAGCTAAGAATAGAACACAGATCTTCTGATTTCTTAGATAAATATATGTAGGCCAGGAGACAACTGGCAGGACAGACTAGAACTGTTCTAGCCTACAAATGACCAGCTACATCAATGAGGTAAGGACAAAGTAAATTAGGAGTCCTCTCTCTATATGTTGACTACTGACCACCTTCTCTTGACTTTATTCGTGTTAAGTAGCACTTTATCCTACTGAGACTTCAAGGGGGTCACTGATGGACTAAGGTACTATTCAACATGAATAAAGGTATCACATTCTGGCCTTAAATGGTGGTTTGTTTATTTTAATCTTTTCATTTTGTCCCTAGGCCTTGAGGAATAACTATAACTCTCCTAGGCTGTGTCAAGAATCTAGTTACAGGGCCGCAGCTTTGAGACCTCAACCTCCCTGTGGTCCCGCTGGATGGCTCTGGGTGAAGAGTTGGCTAACTGAGGCTCAGCTGCTTCGATATCCTGACCTTATTGTTCTGGTTCACTGGCCAGGCAGTAGTATTCAACGGTGCATCTTTCGACCTAATGAGCCCCTGACTCGGTATCGGGCCAAAGTTTTTACAGTGGCAACACAAACCGAAAGTGAGGTATCAGAGGTCCAGCATGCCTCACAGACAAATATAATTATAAATGAAGTACATTTTACATCTTGTACCATACAGGAAACCAAGAATGTTGCTTTTAAAAGGGCAAACAACTATACAAAAAACCCAAAAGATTTGTTTAATTCTTACATTAGAATTTATGAACAATGCATTCATTGACTTTGGTGAAGCTATTCGTCCGACAAACCCTGAGTTGATTGATATCTTTAGTGAGGAGGAATTGGATTCGGAGGGCTTGAAGGAAGGTGTAAATGAAGTTCATATGACTTTTATTATGGAAGATCCAATAGCTGAAGAAGCTATGAGAACAACTATAAATGGATCTCAAGAAAATACTATAATACAGCTACCTAATGATAACCCTGCTTGTCCCTTTTGTGGTGATCATGTCAGCAGACCAAGTGCTTTGAGTGGACATCTTAAACGCAATCATGATGGAAGAGCTGTTGAATTTCAATGCTCCCTCTGTCAAAAAATGGACCAGAAAGTTCATAGTATTCTATGTCATATTCCTAAGTGTAAAGGACAATCAACTGAGGAAATAGTGGGTGACTGGATATGTGAGAAACAATTTACTACTAAAATTGAACTATCACAACATAAGAGAATAGCCCATCCAGTGGCACGGAATCAAGAACGTATTGAAGCTAGTCAGCCCAAAATAAAATCACAACGGGGCAAACATAAAAGTTGCTGGACTGCTGAAGAAGAACAACTTCTAATAGCCCTTAATGGTACATTTTATGGCAAAAGGAACATTAATGTTCTAATTGCAGAACAGAGCAAACCAAAAACTACTTACGTGTTTGACAAGTGACAAACTACATGCTTTAGGCATTAATAAGAACATCAAATCAAGAATGCCTGATTTAGAACCTATAGCAAAAATATGTCATCTAGAAGCAAAGATCGATATCCTGATATTGTTATTGGGCTGAAGGACATATATCTAGACAAAGTTGTGGTAAACGTCTGTCTCAAATCTGGACTTATAGTTCAACATCTGAGTGTTTACCTGAACCTCCCCCAAGCTTATACCCAGCTTGGATTTTACTTCGCTGCCACCAGATAAGATTTAGGCTCTTATCAGCCTGGGTTCCCCAAATTCCTTGGGGGGAACCCCCTCTCTGGCCTCCCCCACTTTCCCTGGGAGGACCCCCAAGACCCAGACCCCTGGGTCTCCCTATCTCAAACGGGAAAACAAGTTCCTCCCCCTTGTCTCCTCGTTATCTGCTCCCCCCGCTTCCCTCCCTGGGTGAGCCTGGGCGATGCAGTACTTAACTCCTTGAAGGCAAAAAAAGGGAATACCCTCCCTGAGGCGATGCCTTCAAATCTAGTAAAGCTAATATAAAGAGATTTTCTACTCCCTTTCTGTAGCCTCACCAGAGAAAAACCAAAACCTCAACCAGGTTTTAAAAGAAACTTAATATAAAAAAAAACAAATACGGACAATAATACTGCATTAAGAAACTCAATACAGGCTCTTGCTTATAAGAAAATATGAATAAACAGTCTGATTTAAAAGATAGCCCAATTAAACCAGTCCAGCACAGTACAACACACATGTAAATACAACACAAAGCATATTACAGCCTATTTGCCTTGTTGCCTTTGTACTCACACTTTGTAGGAGAATATTAGAAAGAAATAGGAGTTAGCAGGAAAGCTGTTTCCTCCATAGCCGGGAGAAACAAAAGACAGAGAGCAAAACCAAAAACCTCCAGAGGTTCCCACCCTTACTTTTGAAAATCCTGTTTCCTGACTGGTCCTCTGGTCAGGTGTTTGGTTCCCTTTGTAAACCCTTTACAGTAAAAGAAAATTAACCCTTACCTTACCTATCTACTTATGACGAAAGTAGATGAAGATCTAATCGATCAGGGTGAGAAAAAAAATTGATGTAGATGTTATAAATGAATGGATGGTGGGAAATACCAACATAAGATCTCTTGTCGAATCAACTGCTATTGATGTTCTCTACACTTTCCTGATGAAAATGTCCAAATCAAAGAAGAGATTGAATAAAATGGCCACAAGTAAAACTTTAAAAAGTGGAAAGAAAATGAAATGGATGGAGAAAAGAGTGGCCCACAAGGATATATATAAGAAATATCAACATCTGTTTGAGATTGACAGACGTAAGCTTGCATCCAATATCCTCGATGGCACTGATTGTTTGGAATGCCAAAGTCCCTCTCATTGAAATTTTTGAAGCATATAAGAACAAATGGGAAATTCAAACTTCCTTTGAAGGATTGGGCCAATTTAAATCTTATGCGCTTGCTGATAATTCAGCTTTTGAAGTTCTATTTTCAGCTAAAGAGATAATGAAAAATATAAAGAGAAATGAATAAGAACTTGGCTCCAGACTTGATGAAATTGATTTGAGGTATTTATTTTTAATGGATCTGGATGGTAATGCACTGGAGAAACTATTTAATACGTGGTTGATCGCAGGAATAATTCCTGATGGCATAAAAAAACTGCCATTCTCTGTTGATCCCAAAAACAACAGATTCTGAAGCCTTGAAAGACTTGGGGAATTGGAGACCATTGACTAATAGGTTCATTGTGCTTTGACTTTTTTTGCAAATAATATCAAATCTTTATTCCAATCTGTCGAATTAGCCCTTTGACATAGGCTTGTTCGGGCATCATTAAATGCCGCCATCATTTTATGGTTTTATGCTCATCACCACAATATCTTTGTTAAAGATAAGTTCAATATTTCTCATTGGCATATCAACTAAAAGGACAATTCATGGCTACAAGCAAAAAGTTCCTACTGTAGATCCGAAGAAAACTGCTTCAGGAACTGCTTGGTTGATATTATAACCATTCTGAAAATTGTTGATAACCAAGTAGCAAGCTATTTCCTCCCAGTGTTTAGTCCTTGGCTGACCTTAACATCTGAAGTGGCATTAATAGCAATCTGTAACCTCTGCAGAGTTATTCTTTACCTTTCATGAGCTTATCTGCCTTGATAAGGTTTTCTAAATTACTTCATAGATTCTTTGAATATTTACAAATTGTGGCAGAGGGGAAATAATGCACCTGGTTGTGTTCTATCTACATGCTTTGAATTTGTGTTAGGAAATAACATTCACAGTTTTGTTTGTCTGCTGGTATGAATATTAAGGCTAGATCCACAAAGAGGACTTTCTAGTTCAGCATTACAGTGCTTAATTTTTAGGTGCCCTGCCACCTAGTGGAGTCCACAGTTCTGAGTCTCCCAAATGTTCAAATATAATTTAGGCCCTGCTCTCGGCCCCCATTAAAAACAGGAGGCGTTGCCATTTATTTCAGTTTATGCAGGAGTAGGTTTTAGACAACAGTTGGGAGGAGGTTAATCATAGAAAGGAGAAAAATACAGAATGTCAACAGCTTGATGCATACTCCAAGGCCCTCGCTTTTCAAATTTTGGCATAGTACTTGCTATGCTTAAATGTAGAACTTTGGGGGGCAAGCATGGGCAAGGACCTACTAAAATTACTGATCTTTGTGCCCTGCTGTAAACTGATCCTGTACACACTTGTCAGATACGTGAGCCATGAAAGCATCCCTTTAAAACTTGCTTTTAAAAACCCATTCTGCAACTGCAAGGAATTCACTTTCCCCTCACAAAAGGGAATTTCCAGTATCAGATGATTTCATGTGCCATAAAGTGAACAAGCTGAGAAAGAAGAGGCTTCAGGTGGCAGGGAGGGTGAGATCATTTGGCAACTATAATTTTTCTTTTCATAGATGTATCTTTGTTTCACTAACTTGAGGATTTAGAACCTGATTTTGATAAACATATGGTAAACGGATGTCTGTATGGCAAATAAAAAAGTTCGAAAGTAGTTATCCTGTGGGTATCAGACATAGGCCAAAAAACTTCTCAGTCATGAAATCCATCCCTACTCCTCTCAGTCTTCTTGGTAAAGGAATGTGACGTGGGTCAATTATGACTTCTTTTGATTGGACAAGGGAGGAATGAGGCTCTTATGTCTCACTTGTCATATGTGTAGTAACTGGCTGTATTCCCAAGTCCCTTGGAACTAAGTGAGGAATTGCAGTGTTGCCAATGTAATGCACAACAACCCGCATCATTGTAGATAAGATCTAGTTTATATAGACAAAATCATTATGAATTTGAAAAAAGCCATCAGTTGTTCAGCTTTCTTGTTCCTGTATTGAGAGACTTGAAGACAGACTGACACACTATACATTCTAATCTCCATTTTTGCATCTGTTCGCATTTGGTCTACAGCTACCCAGAGAGCAAAACCCGCCTGCTTGGATTACTGTAGACTAGGGAATAATCTTTTTATCTCAGATGGGACTGGTGATCCCATGCAACAGGGAATGGTATTGATAAACATTCCAGGGGCCTCCTTCTGCTCTTATAAATCAAGAGTAACTCCATGGAAGACAATGGAGTGACACTGCTCTAATAAACTGGATCATCACACCTTACCTGTGTCTATAGGTCTCGTCTGTTCATTTAGCAATCTGTTCAGAAATCATTCTCCTCTTGCATACACCAGTTTCACATTGGTGAAACTCCATTGTCTTCAGGGGAGTTACTCCTGATTTACACCTGGGTTAGTGAGAGGACAATCAAATCCATTATCTATTTTTAACTCCACTTGTTCTCTTTTGTCTCTCCACTTCACTGCATTGTACTTGGTTGTTCAGACCAGGTCAAAAATGTTTCCTCCTTCCTGATTTGTACTTTGTACCTCCCTCTGCTCCAGCTAAAGGGCTGGAGTAAGTGTTAAATAAGAAAAGCAGAAATCTCAGATTGAGATAAACAATGTACTGGCAAGTGAGAAAAGATCCTTTGTCAGGTACAATGTCTTAGGCTCCTACTTCTATTTTCTCTTCATCTCTTTTTCTGCCTCTTTTAGCAGCATAAGCAGCAGCTGTTGCCTTTCATTCTACAGCTAAGTTTCCAAATATATAATGATTTTAATTTCTATCAGCTGCAGAGTGATCTCCCCTGCCTGCTGATTTTCCTTAATATTCTAGGACTCCCAGGGAAACCCTGTGACTCTGTAGCCATAAGAATTCTATCTCCCAACAGATGCAGAACTGCCTGATACACAAGTATAGTTTTAAAATCTAAATAGCTGTAATGACTCTATGAGCCCAGTTCAGCTCTATTAAAAGCAAGTGTGGCTTCCATAGACTTCACTGGAAATTTCACTTGCTTATGATAGTGTTGAATATGATTTAATGTGTTATAGGCTTATTTGAAGATAGTGGGATATATTCAGCCCTGACCTACAACATGCGCAACCCCAACGAAATTAAATGGGGTTCAGCGGATAGAATCTAGGATGATTTCCACCTGTTTGGCCATTCTTCAACTTCCATTCATCAGGAAACTTTGCCTCTTCTTCCCGGAGGAGGAATTCACCACAGTGACCCCAAAATTCATCAGCTCCAGACTGAACTACCTTAACACTATGTTTAGAATCATAGAAATGTATGGCTGGAAGGGACCTTGAGAGGTCATCAAGTCCAGCCCCCTGTGCTGAGGCAGGACCAAGTAAACCTAGACCACCCCTGACAGATTTTTGTCTAACTAGTTCTTTAAAACCTCCAACGATGGGGATTCCACAACCTCCCTTGGAAGCCTATGCCAGAGCTTAATGACTCTTATAGTTAATATGTAACATAAATCTCCTATGTCACAGATTAAGTCCATTATTGCTTGTCCTACTTTTAGTGGACATGGCGAACAAGTGATCACCATCCTCTTTGCATAACAGCCCTTTACATATTTGAGAACTGTCATCAGGTCCCCCCTCAGTCTTCCGTTCTCAAGAATAAACATGACTAGTTTTTCTAACCTTTCCTTACAGGTCAAGTTTTCTAAACCTTTATCATTGTTGCTCTCCCCGGACTCTAGGAAAGATGTGACTAAATGGTGGGGATAAAGTGTGATGCCCAGAACTGGACACAGTAATCTAGCTGAAGCCTCACCAGTGCTGAATAGAGAAGGACAATTACCACCCATGTCTTACATATGACATTCCCGCTAAGGAATGATATTAGCCCTTTTTGCAACTGAATCATATTTTTGAGACATTCAATTTGTTATCCACTGTAACATCTGGTACTTGCCAGCAGTGCTATCAGCTAGCCAGTTATTTCCAATTTTCTAGTTGTGCATTTGATTTTGCCTTAAGTGTAGTACTTTGCACTTGTCTTTTACCTTGTTGATTTCAGACCAGTTCCCAATTTGGCAAGATCATTTTGAATTCTTATCCTGCCTTTGCTAAGCTTTATGTCACCCACAAATTTTTATAAGCCTACCATTACCCAAGTCATTAATGAAAGTATTGAGCACTACCAGACCCAAGACTGACTGCTGTGGGACCCAGAAAGATATGCCCTCCTAATTTCACAGGGAACCATTCATAACAACTTTTAGTACAGTGTTTCAACTTGTTGTGCACCCACCATTTAGTAACTTCATCTAGACTCCATTTTCCTAGTTCACTGATGAGATGGTTACGTGGCACTGTTTCAAAAGCCTTAATAAAAATCAAGATATAATCACATCTACTGCTTCATCCCATCTACTTAGCTAGTAACTCTGTCAAAGAATGAAATTAGGTTGGTTTTGCATGATTTGTTCTTGATAAATACATGCTCACTATTCCTTATAACCCTATAATCCTCTAAGTATTTACAAATTAATTGTTGAATAATTTGTTCTAGTATCTTTCCAGGAATTGAAGCTAGTCTGACTGGTCTATAACTGCCCAAGCCCTTTTTGTCCCCCCTTTAAAGCTAGGTACTAAGTTTGCCCTTCTCCAGTCCTCTGGGACCTCACCCCTCCTATATGAGTTGTCAAAGATAATTGCTAATGGTTTTGAGTTTACTTCAGCTGATTCCTTAGGATGAATTTCATCAGGCTTTGATTGCTTGAATACATCTAAGTTATTTAAACATAGTTTAACCTGTTCTTTCCCTATTTTGGCTTGTGTTGCTTCCCCCCTTGTTGTTAATGTTAATAGTGTTAAGTATCTTGTCACCATTAACCTTTTAGTGAAGACTGTGGCAAAATAGGAATTAAACACCTCATCCTTCTTGATATCATCAGTTATTAGCTTTACTTCCTCATTAAGTAGAGGACCTACTTTTTTTCCCTCTTTGTCTTTTTCCTAATGTATTTGAAGAACCTCTTCTTTTTGTCTTTTTTCCCCCTTGCTAGGTATATTTTGTGCCTTAGTCTTTCTGACTTTGTCTGTACATGCGTGTACTATTCTTTTGTACTCTTCCTTAGCAATCTGCCCATGTTTCCACTTTTTGTCATATTTCTTTTTGATTTTCAGGTCACTAAATTTATCTCTTTCTATTCTTTCTGTCTTTTCTTCACAGTTCAAAGTTTTGCCTTTAATATTGTCTCCTTGAGAAACTGCCAGTACTTCTAAACTCCTTTAATCTTTAGATTTTCTTCCCATAGGACATGACCCATCAGTTTTTTGAGTATGTTAAAGTCCACTTTTTTGAAGTCTAATGTCCTTATTCTGCTGCTCTCATTACTTTCTTTCTTTAGAATCATGAACATTTGAGAATGAATGTGAAAACAAGGTAGGGGAGTCCTTGAATGAAATACATCTATTTGCCTCTCTATTTGTTGGTGAACTGGCCAAGTGTGATGAGTCATCCCTGAGCTTGAGCCCAATGACTCATCCCAGAGCCTGAGTGTTTTAGTGAGTCATCTGAAGTAATTACCTGAAAGCCCTAAGGCTCCAGCCAATCCACAAGCAAGAGTCAAACCAGGTGATCCCAAGGCAGCTATATAGGCTTCTAATGAAAACAGCTTTTCTAGTCTAACATTGATACTAGGGGGTGTTCTTAGCTATCTGGTAGTGCTGATTGCTGGCACCTGCTCTGGCTTGTTATTTAGCTGTCCTGACTCTAGACCTCATTTCCATTTATGTGACAGTTTGTAGTATTTGGTTAAAACAGTTAAGTTTTGAGTTTGGGGATAATAAAATGCTGCTATTCATGGAATGGAAGGATAAAAGAACTGCATGAGCTGTGCCTGGTATGAGGTATTACTGTGAGTGAAGCTGCAGCCAGGCACATTTGGGTAAGGGAGTGTGAACAGGACTGAATGGGGAGCGGAGGGAAGGGACATCTATGTGCAGCTGGGAGTGCCTCTTCAGTGGTAGGGCCTCTGTTAAGGATCCTATATGCTACTGATCTTTCTCTGAAGACTAGCCCAGAGGCTGCCTCAAGACAGCAGATGGCTTTGAGCTGGCAGGATGAGCTAGGTGGTAGGCTGAGTTGAGACAGTGGACAAAACTGAACTGAGGTGGCAGATAGCATAAAAGCAGCACTTGAGAAGATGACAATACTGAGACAGCTTGAGCTGAAGCTGCAGAGAGCCACAGCCAATTTGAGGCACTCTGATGTTGGCCTTCCCTACCCAGCAAATAAAGCTGAAATTACTTCAGCAGGGTCAGATGGTAGAGCCCCCAGAGCAACCCAGACAAGACTTCCCTTAGGAGCTGGAGGCTGACCTGCCAGAATTCTAGGACTCGTTCAACTCTAGACAACAGACTGTGAGTGGGGAAGCTGGAGAGTGGAGGGAAGTGGCTAGAATATATTAGCCACTCACAGCTGTAAGATGAGGATGGGGGGAAGGCTAGCTCAGTGGTTTGCACATTGGCCTGCTAAACCCAGGGTTGTGAGTTCAATTCTTGAGGGGGGCCATTTAGGGAAGTGGGGATTGGTCCTGCTTTGAGCAGCAGGTTGGACTAGATGATTTTCTGAGGTCACTTCCAGCCCTAATATTCTGTGAGGCTGGGATTATTGCAAAAACACCCTGGAGGGTGGGGGTTGGAAGTGGTATCTCATAGTGTTAATGAATTTGTTGCTGGCTTTCTCTCTATTTTTTTTTTGTTACACACACACACACACACACACACGTGCAAGCACACTCCCTGCCCCCCTAGTTCCTTGGTTTAGAATCTCAGACTCAGTGCTTCAGCGTGCTCCCTAATCCAGGGATGCCTAGGGTAGTGTGTGTATATGATTTCCCTGGCTTCTGGGTGGGGCGCTCAAGCCAACATTCATCCTGGTTTCATAACTAACCACTAGAAAATTTGATATATGCCATTTTGCTGCCAATACCTGACAGAAGTGTTGCAATATTATGAATTTATCTGCTTACTAATGTGCGATATTTCTAAGAATCTATATTTGTCTTTATCATGACAAAATTATGCTTAATATATTCTAAAGTTCATTAGAGTTGCTTCAAAGGTAAACCATTGACTTGGGAAATCCTAGTTTTAACTCCCACTTGTTAAAATGCTCATCATCTCTTCAGCTTCATTCCTCTCTCCTCACTCTATGGCTATGCCTACACTGCACACCAGTAGTGGGGGTATGTAGGGTACATGCAGCTACAAGTCACATTGAGAAGCAAGTTGCATCCCCACTAAGGTGTGTAACTACATGTATCAGTGAAAGTCTCAGGCATAGAAGAGGCAGTGAAAAGCTCCAGCAGAGGAGAGGCAACAGGACACTACACTGCTATTTTTAGCAATGTAGACAGGAAGGCACTTCTTGAATGAGTAAAGAATTGTATAGGGAACACAGCAAGGTACATATCCACAGGCTTCAGGTGTGTCTTTACTTTACTCACCTAAGCAATGCCACACTCCTATTTATACCCATGGAGTTTTTGTGTGTGTGTGGGGGGTACCCATGTATGTCCTTTACACACACACAAGGGTGCTGAAAATTTTTTATAGTGGTGGGGTGCTGGAAGTCATTGAACCAAACTGTAAACCCTGTTTATGATAGAAACCACTTCAAGCAGCACCCCTAGTTTCAGTTGCTAGGCTACACACTGCCAAAAAAAGTGTGCAGTGTATACTGAACTTTGTTTTCAAGTGTCCTGCCTATCTGAGCCTTTTCTCAGTTACACAAGTAACAATCTCAAGTAATTGTAGTCTGTTCATTTGTGTAGCATGGTATAATAATCAAATTTTTTATTTTCAGTCAGCATGGGGATCCCAATGATTATTTATATTTGCCCATATCTCTCTGACAATAGCAGAGAGAACAGATGAAATATAGTATCTTAAACCTCATCAGCGTGTATTATGCCAGTATCCTCCTCAGACTTCCATATCTTTGCTGCAATTTACAGGTCTTGTTGATCTTCTGTTACTCACCCCTAGTTATTCCTTTCTTGAAACATGAAATCTCAGAATCTTGCTCCTGAACGGATTTGCACAGGCATACAGGTGTTACAAGATCAGCTTGCTGAAGCAACATTTCTCTTGCTGTTAGACAAAAATAAAGCACAAGCCTCATTAGTACCAGTAGAAGCTGTATTAGGAACTCGGAAGATATAGGGCCCATTCCTCACCTGATGTCCATCGGACTAAAATGGAGCAACACTAGTCTGAAACAGACTTACTTTTGTTCAGTGTCTTAAGAAAATATATCAGTTGTTCAGCATTTAGGTTGCAGAATAAGGAAGAATCAATATTCTGTATATGGGATTGTGTATTTAAATACACAAATAGGCATTTCTCTATCTCTGTCAATAAAACAGAGGTTAATGATCTGACAGACAAACTTTCTTAGTGTATGTTTGTAATTATGTGGTTTCAGTGTCTTAGGGTTAGAATAAGATGAAGCATAAAAGTTCCACAGAGTGTGTACATTTCGAATTCATTTCTTTATTTCTAACTTTTGCGGTGCTGCTTCTGTCCTCACACCCTTAGGAACTCCCAGCTGGAAGAGGGGAGTTTCCAATTTTAAATAGTGGTGGCACAACAGATTCTACCTGAAGATCAAAGTTACAGAGTATGCTATAGACCAAATCCTTTTTGATTTACTCATGCAAAACTTCCATTGCATTAGAGAGATGATCAGGCTTGGATTTAAGAATCTTGCAACACATTAGTTTGAGATATAACACAAGTGGAAGTGAGGTACCAAAAGGAAGCAGTGCATAGCTTTAAAAACAGAAGATGTGCTTCATTTGTGGTAAGAAAAAAAGTGACCAATAAAATTCTGTTCTCAGGTAACCATATGTCTCTATATTGTGCTCTTGTGATATGCCCAGAACTCCAGCAGATATGAATGAGAAAGGGAATAGAATACTGAAGCTGATATCTGAAATATAAATCCAGAAGCAATAAAATACATGCCTGAGATGGATAAAACTTATATGACCCCCATAACTGTAGTATCTGAGCACCTTCCAATTTTTAATGTAATTATCCTCACAACACACCTGTGAGATAGGGCGGCGCTCGTATTCTTTTTCAACAGATGGAGATCTGAGGAACAGAGAGGTTAAGTGACATGCCCAGTGTCACAGAAGAATGCTGTGGTAGAACAGGGACTTCAATAAATGTTCCATAAGTGCCTTAACCACTGGGTCATCCTTTTACTAATGATAGCTGAGTTTTGGCAAGGTGAAACAGTTCATTTTCAAATTAACTGGCTGTTAAACAATTTGAGGCAGACTCTTCCCAGTTCCTCTACTTTCTTAACTGTAGGAGAGACAGGAGTGTCAGAGAGCAGGTTCCTGCTCTCTGATTCTTAGGGCCAGCCACAGATCTGATGCCACTTACCAGCTGACAGGCAGCTCTGAGATCCACTACTGCCTAAAGGTGGTTCTTAACCTAATTCCAGTGGTGCAGGGTTCAACTGGAGCTTTGTTGTACGTTCTTCCCTAAGCCAAAGGGGAATGCACAAAACCCAGAGCTGGCAAATTTATGCCAGTTGTGAATTTCCCTTATGCTAGGGCTTTGCATGGCCACTTTTGTTTCCCCTGTCCTTGCATTTCCTCAGTGGTATGAATAGGCTAGACCTAATTAGGTAATTTGGTGCCATCTCTTTAAAGGTGTAAAAGAAATGCCCAGAATAGGGTCAATGTGGTGTAATAATCAGCAGACATTTTTTTGAAAGGGAAATAAAGGTCAGCACTCCCATCTAGAACACCTGCTATTAAAATATTATTTTTAAAACTTAAGAGAAAAACATTATTTCTCTTTCAAAATATTCACTTTTTTGTATTGTGATCGAAAGCCCATGAGAATTGCAATTTCTGTGAAAATGTACCCCGATTTCTCAAATTCTCAATTAGCACATGCTAAATTGAGACTCGCTTTGTTTGGCAGCTGAATTCTCAGAAGAGTACATCTGCACTGAGCATGCTCCATTGCAGGGCTACAGGGGTTGTGCAAGACTTTCCCTGTGGTGCTAGACAGAGCATTTTGGAGAAGAGAGTCTCTGTCACCTGTGCTTAAGTACTCTTTCTACTGGTGCCCAGGTTGCACAATGGAGAAAAATACAGACTGGAACGGATGGAGAGGGGTGAGAAATGAGAGGGGAGGGGACACAAGGGTAGGGAGTTGCAGAAAGATGGAGAGGAGCAGAGAGGAGGGAGACAGGAGGTAGGGGTGTATGACATAATGCATTTGCAAAAATGTGGCAAATTAGATCACACAGACAACCTTAATTCTGACTCTTCCTAACTTTTGAGTCCTTAGTTTTGCAACCTTAATATTCTGTAACAAATTTTTTTTGGATGTAATGGTATATGACACTAACAAATGGTAATCTTGACAAAACAATTTATGATGAATGATGCAGAAAATCTTTAAAAATATGAAGGTGGATGAAATTGTGATATTGAATTTCCTCCTCTGAGCAATTAGTATGATTTTGCATGGCACAGGATAGACTTGAATAGGGTTGAAGCTCATGTGGACAGATTGGAGAAGGTGGTAAAAAAGCAATTGTAAAGCTTTAGATATATATATATCTATATATATATATATATATATATATATATAAAAAGCACTCCACAAAAGCTTTACAATTATGTGTAATATATATATATATATATATATATACACACACGTTCAAACTACTTGAGTGGGAGTGCCTAGTTCTTTGCTTTGTTTAATTCTCAAACAATAAGCAATTGTTGAAAGCCAAGTTAAAGTTAAGCAAGCACAGTCTAGCCTGGAAAAGAACTAGTACACAGTATCCATATCAACCTCTCTCACAGTTTGGCTCCAATTTCTTTTCTTTCATTTTGCTACAATGCCTAATATCAGGCCCTCACAAAACAACAATCCTACTTAGCATAGTCCTTATTCAGAGAAATTCAATCCCTGCTTTAGCTTTGGATGCTGTAATAGGAACAGTCAGGATGAACTGCAGTCTTCTGTTCACCTTCTTTCAGTACCCCAGCATTTTAACCTTTTCTTTTCCAAAGCCTTTTTCTCAAAAGCATGGGATGATTAACGAGAGCAGCTTTCTCTTAGATTCAACAATCATGTGTTCTTCTTGCCCATCTGTCCTTGCATAATTACAGCAGCGCTGCTCGCGCCAATTTTTAAGGTTGTGTCAGCACTTCCATTATAAACCTCAATTTTCAGGAGTTTGTAATAGGCTTGTGCATTTGGGCGGAATTGAAGGGAGCTGAAAATCACGCTAGTCAGGGTACTGAATCTGAAACACGAATAGTGATTTATTTTGGGCTAGGTTCCATATTTGGCAAGAAAGAGTAGCCTGCAGCAAGCGCAAGTGAAGCAAGGAAGATTCAAGTGTCTGATTGTGCAGCTGAGCTTCACGTAATGTTGGAGAGCAGTGCAAGAGCAGATCCAGCTAAGTCAGAGAGTCTTTCATAGGCCAGCCAAGTAATGTTCCACTCTTGGGAGTAGGCCAAGGCATAGGAACAGGAGAGACCCGAAGCAGGCTGCGAATAAGCCTGTAGCGTGCGCTTGTTCGCTCTCTGCGCCAGTAGTTCAATGGCTGGCTTCCTTTTCCATGAAGAAAGCTCCAAAATATTGCAGCTAATAACCATGTACAGTTCTACAGATGTGGACTCATTTGTTGATTCTTTTAAAGAAGTTTTTAAGTGATGATTCTGGGTGCCCAGGGCCGGTGCAACCATTTAGGCAAACTAGGAGGCTGCCTAGGGCGCCTGGTGGTTAGGTGGTGCCTAAAAGCCCACTCAGGTGAGGAGGTAGAGTGGAGGTGAGCGGGGGCCCGAGGCGGGCCACCAGCAGTAACGGGGGGGGAGGGGGGTGCGGTGCACAGGGGAACCGCTCCCTGCCCCAGATCACCTCCACTCTGCTCCTCCGCTGAGCACACTGCCCCCGCTCTAATTCTCCTCCAATCGGCGCAGCAAGCCTGGGAAGGGAGGAGAATTAAAGTGACATCAGAGTGCTCAGCAGAGAAGGCGGAGCAGAGGTGAGCTAGGGAGGGTTCCCCAGGGGGGGTTAGCTGCCGTTGATTCTGTGGGGGGGGTGTCTACGCGGACAGGATTAGCTGCCACGGGGGGAGGGGGTGTCTCCCCAGGTGGGGTTAGCTGCAGAAGGGGGGTAGCTGCTGAGTTGGGTGGCAGGCTTCCCAGGTCGGGGGGATGGATTAGCCGGCTGCAGGGAGGAGGCGCAAGGTGGAAGTTTCACCTAGGTGCGAAACTTCCTTGCATTGGCCCTGTGGGTGCCTCCATTTTCGGGTGCTCATGTGGATACTTAAAGGGGCCTGATTTCTTAGAAGGTGGGTGCTCAGCACTTTCTGAAAACCAGGCCTTCTGAAAATGCTCAAGTTGGACAGCTCAAAGTTGAAGCACCCAACTTCACTAATGATTTGAGCTTCAATTTTCAAAAATGACAATACACATAAAAATTATCCTTAATATTGTTTTATGGCCTGATCCAATGGACTTTTCACTGACTTCAGTGGTCACTGGATTTGGGCCTATATTGAGCAATCAGTAATGTTCCACCTAGTGACAGTTTTTTGTCGGGCCACTTGATCCTTATAAGGACGGACTAAGCCCATGCTATGTAGCTTGTGCAAAATGACAGCATAGCCTCAGTGGATTAATACTATGAATTTTTCAGTAGCGTTAGTGTGGCTGATACTGCTGACTTATCTAGAATGCATTTTTGTATTTGAATAGATATGATTGTCCACTGCTCAGTCTTTGGTACAGTAAAATTACTAAAATAGTTTAAAATAGTCTTTCCTTGGTTGTAATTTCAACAAAATAATTTATCTACAGTGGGCAGTAGTGCCCTTTTTATTGGTAATGCTTTCATTTGTGAGGCTTGATTGTGGTCCCACATTGACATTAGTGTTAACTCAATACACATCAGTGGAATAATATCTGATTTACACTGTTGGACCAGAATCAGATCCTGTATGGAGGCTGATGCATAGTGTTTTCTGAGTTTCACTTACATTCTAAGTCTTCTGATTCTTATTATTTTGTTCTGGATGAGAAAGAAGGAAATCTTTACAAACTGCAGTAATTCGTGGAGTAAGTACCTGGTCACATTTACTGTACTAATGGTAAGCACACAAACCCTTTCTATGTAATGAAAAAGTTTGAAACAATGGCAAACAGATCTCCTCATTAAAAAAGTGAGATTATAGGTATATTGAAAGCATAATATAATATTTGCAATTTATTGACCAAAAATAACTTGATTCTCTTGGGATTCATAAAAGGACTGAAAACATTAAATTTTGTTTCAAAATGAGTTGAATTAAGTTTTTTTTATAGACTTGAGAAAATGAGAACCAATATTTCATCTCTGCTTCTGACTGTTTATTTGGAATTAAATTAAACTATACAGAAAAAGATATTTGCAAAAATTGCAATGCTTTCTTGTAATGGTTTTCTCCAATATTTTTTCATACAGTATACCAGGTATTTACATATATTAATAATACTTACATGGATATTTTCAGTAACCATTATCAGAGGATCATATGTTCCTTATTAAATAATTGCATTTCTTGTTTGAATATGAGTTTTGTAAAATATGATGAACATGCAAATACTTAAACAGGAATTATTTGAAGACCAGCTTAGTGAAAGGTTCAAAGGAAACATCTTTAAAGACTGTGAATATATCAGTGAAAAGTAAGCAACAGTAGATATCTTGCTAGAATTAGCCTAATTTATCAGCTGCTAGGACCAACTGTGTCTTCCAGATTTACAGAATTTCCTGATCTTTAGAGTTAAAATGCAAACCTTGTATTGCTCCACCACTCAAGTGCATTGGAGAACAAGGAAGGAGAATATGCTCATGTTCTAAGTTCACAAAACATTTCAGTCAATAGGAAAAGCAATTTATGGAAATAACTTAATCTGATCTCTAGTTGTTATGCACATTACCTGTAATGTGCTATTTCAGCAGGTGAACACTGCAGGACAAATCCTCTTAGGAAACGGCTTTTTGTCTCTACTACCAGAACTGCACAAGTTTTATCCTGTCTAAGTAAGTTTCCATTATAACTGCTCCCTTAGGGCTTAGACTGGCACTCTGCACTGCATTAGCAGCACCCAGTTCCACTGCCTCAGGAACAATGCAGGGACTTAACTGTGACGTGAGTGTCACAGTTTGGCCCTGCTTCCCTGTTTCTCCATGGCAGAAGAGAGCCACATTTGATGAACCTCACTTACTCCTCCACAGCAGCTCAGCTGCACTGGCTGGTGTATTGAGGAACAGACTCAGACTCTTTCCATGCCATATTCCTGCCCATCCACTTGCAGTAGAGGATTAGCAGCTCCACGGTGGCTGACCTATTAAAAAAAAATCCATTAAAAACCTTTATAGTTTGGTTCAATCTAAAGTGTTTCACCAGACCACTGAATGGCTCACATTCAATATAGGGAATTTGGCTCAGATCCTAGAAGGTGCTTATCTCTCTCTCAGTACCAACTTGCTATCCCAAAGTAACTGATGAGCTACAACTATTTAAAAAGATTGATGGACTTTTTCCATTTCTTTGTGATATCCTCACTCACATGGAGTAGCACCTTACTCTAGAATAATCCCAATGACTTCAGTAGGACTACTCATGGAGTAAGACCCTTATCTACTCCTTATGGAAGTAAAAGGAAAGACTCCCACTAATTTCCATAAACACTGGATTAAGCCCTAAAGTATTACTAAGTGTAAGTAAAGGTATCAAAATCTGCCCCTTTGTACTCAAAGAGCTGAACTGCTTTTAATGAAACTTTCTAAAAATATTCACCTTTGATTTTTTTGGACAGAGGGATAGCTCAGTGGTTTGAGCATTAACCTGCTAAACCCAGAGTTGTGAGTTCAATCCTTGAGAGGGTCATTTAGGGAACTGGGGTAAAAATCTGTCTGGGGGTTAGTCCTGCTCTGAGCAGGTAGCTGGACTAGATCACCTCCTGAGGTCCCTTCCCACCCTGACGTTCTATGATTCTAAGAACCCAAAAGGTAAAATGGTGAGAGAGTCATAAACCATTAAACACATTCCTTTAGAATCATGTTACAAAATATTTTTCAATAGCCTGAAGCTCATGCATATTACCCTTGCCTGTTAATTATTATTTAAAATTTATATAGTGCCATGAGCGTACACAATGCTTTCCAAACAAAAATAAGGCCTTTTCACAGTACATTAGATTATGTTTAACATGCTATTTAAAAAATTACACAAAATGCTTTTGAATAATAACACTTTATCTAGCTGACCTTTTGTTACAATAGCATGGAAAAATTATTTAATATGGTAAATTAAAGGAACAGTAAAGTTGAGCTCCAATCTTTGGGCTAAATCTCTAGGTATACCACGATGGTACTTGATGGATCTGGACAGATGACGTGCCCCCAGTGTTCTACTCCGTTCTGAACTGTCCCCTAATCCAAATTGAAATACCCTCCCAAAGAGCTGCACCATCAACCAGGATAACCAGAGTCTACTGTTCTCTGGGTCTGCTACTGGAATGCCTGTGGCAGTCCCCCTAGCATAGGAAAAATTACAGTTGACATAGGCCCACCCTGCAATGCTAGCCATACAGGGCTGATGTTTTGATTTCCATTAGGGAAATCCTCAGGTGCTGCCTCAGGCAGATTTAAGTCCCCCTTGTGTGGCTCTAATAGTGCAAAGGGGACTTTGGAAAAGCTGGCTCATCTTCAGCTGATTGCGTAGTCTTAATTAAACTTTAAAAATTGTATCACTAACTAGGAAAAAAAATTCTGCCAAAAATGAAACAATTTTCCAAATAAATATGGGTCCCACTTTCAAATAAATGAGGAATTCTTTTCCACTTTATCCATTGAAAATCCTGCTTTTTTTCCTTCTAATCTTATGATTCTACAAGTTTCAGGGAAAGCCAGTGTGCATGTACACAACACAATCCATCACAGTGCACCAACTCCATTTCTGCTACTAACTCTGGAAGTTTCTTGTAAAGTGGGCTAGGCTTCCTTTGAATCAAATTAGTTTTTGTCCATTTGCTCCTGGGTTTGAGTGGTCAGCATTCTTGCGATATGGCTACAATAATACTCCAGAAGCCTCAGAACATGCCTTACACAGCTGTTTAGAGCCAGGCTGAGGCTCTGGATTTCATCCCCAGCTGGGGAGAAGCATCAGTGCAGGAAGCTCTGATGGCCAGCTGCCAGAATAAATAAACATTTGTGGATATTGCAAAGTAGATTATCTGCAAGAGGTCACAACCCAGATGCTGAGCAGTTGCAGGTAAAGACCAAGCAGCTCAGGATGACTTACATTAAAATTAGGGATGAGAGGAAAAATCCAGTGGAGGATATGAGAGTTATCTAGTTCCTCAAACAGCATGGAAAAAGACGTGGAGATGCAGAGGCACTTCATGGATACTATACTAAGCAAAAATGCTCTGCTCCAAAGCATGCTGCTAGGGCTGCAGGTCCTGCAATCCTGTAGACTGGGACCCAGCCAGCAGCATATTATTGCCTAGGCCAACAAGTGGCAAATTTGCTCGTGCCTCTTCCCCAACTCTACCCCTTCCCCAAATCCCTGGCCCCCCTCCTCTGCTGGAGATAGGCAGAGCCCCCAGCATAATCAGTCAATGAAACTGATGCAAACTGTGGATTCAGGCATCAGAACACTTACTTGAGCATGGTTAGGGTTTTTTGTAGGGAAACAACGGTGACTCAAGGGAGAACACTGGATTTGTTTATGGGTAAACTGATGACTCAAGGGAGTTTACCAAAGTTGTTTTGTTAAGGCTAGACAATCAGAACTGATTATTCTGGCTATGGGTGGTGTTCCTTGGAATGAGCTCAAAATACAATTAGGGATCTTCAATATTTTGGATACCAATAAAGGATTTATACTAGAATTGGTCTGATAACTACTACCTGGTGTGCAGGTGTGGGATCTCTGGAGCAGAGATACTTTATCATGCATCAGAGGGGTAGTTGTGTTAGTCTGGATCTGTAAAAGCAACAAAGAGTCCTGTGGCACCTTATAGACTAACAGACATATTGGCGCATGAGCTTTCGTGAGTGAATACCCACTTTGTCGGATGCATGTATCATTCAGTGCTTCCTTGCTTTTCTAGTCCCAGAGTTCTGTGTGGTTCTTGCCTTGGAATCTCTGTTCTCTATTCTGTATGCTAATGGACATGCCTTCCTGTCCAATCTTTGATGCAAATAAGGCTGGGGGCGTTTGTCACTCTTTTCCCAGGGGTTTAGGTGTGTCTCCCACTGCCTTTTCATTGATTTTCGTAAGTCTTTCTTTTGATAGGTTTTGGTAGAAACAGAGGCTCTGGGGGAGGCGGGGGGATGTCTTTCATGAGTCAGACAGACTGTGTATTGTGCCCTGGTTCCCCAAGAACACAGAGTTGATAGGTAACAAGTCCCCCTCCCCCCCATTGATGGGGCGATTCTGCAGAGCAAGTATCCCCATCACATCCTCATACCATGGTACCAGGTCTGATCTTCAACCCATTGCAGTGCCGCATCAGTCACTGGATCCAGAAAACCGGTAGAACAAGACCAATTGCTAGTATAATTTAGAAAGAGAACCAGAAAAGTGCCACTGTGGCTAAACAACCAAGTAAAAGAAGCAGCGAGAGACAAAAAGGCATCCTTTAAAAAGTGAAAGTTAAATCCTAGTGAGGAAAATAGAAAAGAGCATAAACTCTGGCAAGTGAAGTATAAAAATATAATAAGGAAGTCCAAAAAAGAATTTGAATAACTAGCCAAAGACTCAAATATTATTTTTTAAAGTACATCAGAAGCAGGAAGCCCGCTAAAAAAACAGTAGGGCCACCAGATGATCGAGATACTAAAGGAGCACTCAATGATGATAAGGCCGTTGAGGAGAAACGAAATTAATTATTTGCATCAGTCTTCATAGCTGAGAATGTGAGGGATATTCCCAAATCTGAGCCATTCTTTTTAAGTGACAAATCTGAGGAACTGTCCCAGATTGAGTTGTCATTAGAGGAGGTTTGGGAACAAATTGATAAACTAAACAGTAATATGTCACCAGGACCAGATGGTATTCACCCAAGAGTTCTGAAGGAACTCAAATGTGAAATTGCAGAACTACTAACTGTAGTCTGTAACCTATCATTTAAATCAGCTTCTGTACCAGATGACTGGAGGATAGCTAATGTGATGCCAATTTTTTAAACAGGGCTCCAGAGGTGATCCCGGTAATTATAGGCTGGTAAGCCTGACTTCAGTAATGGGCAAACTGATTGAAGCTATAGTAAAGAACAAAATTGTCAGACACGTAGATGAACATAATTTGTTGGGGAAGAGTCAACATGTTTTTTGTAAAGGTAAATCATGCCTCGCCAATCTACCAGAATTCTTTGAGGGGGTCGACAAGCATGTGGATGAGGGGAATCCAGTGGATATAGTGTACTTAGATTTTCAGAAAGCCTTTGACAAGGTCCCTCACCAAAAGGCTTTAAAGCAAAGTAAGCTGTCATGGGGTAAAAGGGAAGGTCCTCTCATGGATTGGTAACTGGTTAAAAGATAGGAAACAAAGGATAGGAATAAATGGTCAGTTTACAGAATGGGGAGAGGTAAATAGTGGTGTCACCCAGGGGTCTGTACTGGGCCCAGTCCTATTCAATATATTCATAAATGATCTGGAAAAAGGGGTAAACAGTGAGATGGCAAAATTTGCAGATGATACTAAACTACTCAAGATGGTTAAGTCCCCGGTAGACTGTGAAGAGCTACAAAAGGATCTCTCAAAACTAGGTGGATGGGCAACAAAATAGCAGATGATATTCAATGTTGATAAATGCAAAGTAATGCACATTGGAAAACATAGTCCCAACTATATATATAAAATGGGGTCTAAATTAGCTGTTACCACTCAAAGAAATCTTGGAATCATTGTGGATAGTTCTCTGAAAACATCCGCTCTATGTGCAGTGTCAATCAAAAAAGTGAACAGAATGCTGGGAATCATTAAGAAAGGGATAGATAATAAGATAGAAAGTATCATATTGCCTCTATATAAATCCATGGTACACCCACATCTTGTGTGCAGATGTGGTTGCCCCATCTCAAGAAAAATATATTGAAATTGGACAAGGTTCAGTGGAGGACAACAAAAATGATTAGGGGTATGGAGCTGCTGCCATATGGGGAAAGATTAATAAGACTGGGACTTTTCAGCTTGGAAAAAAGATGACTAAGGGAGGATATGATAAAGGTCTATAAAATCATGACTGGTGTGGAGAAAGTAAATAAGGAAATGTTATTTACTCCTTCTCATAACACAAGAACTAGTGGGTCACCAAATGAAATGAATAGGTAGCAGGTTTAAAACAAACAAAAGGAAGTATTTTTTCACACAACGCTCAATCAATCTATGGAACTCTTTGCCAGAGGATGTTGTGAAGGCCAAGACTGTAACAGGGTTCAAAAAAGAGCTAGATAAGTTCATGGAGGATAGGTCCATCAATGGCTATTAACCAGCATGGGCAGGGATGGTGTCTCTAGCCTCTGTTTGTCAGAAGCTGGGAATGGGTGACAGGGTATGGATCACTTGATGATTACGTATTCTATTCATTCCCTCTGGGGCACCTGGCATTGGCCACTATTGGAAGATGGGATACTGGGGTAGAGGGACCTTTGGTCTGACCCAGTATGGCTGTTCTTGTATTGGTTCCATTAAAACTGTATTTTGGATTTCTTATATAATTTTCAAAAAAAATATTCAAAATTCATGCACTGACTCATCACTGCATTTAACACGCACTATTCCTATAATACAACTGAAACAACTCATAGGGTTTTACAAAGGTACATAGGCATCAGTCCAATGGCAGTACTTATAAAGCTTCCTAATCACAACGACCCCATCAACAGGCTAACAGTTGGACGTACACCCATGCATTTTTAGGTACCTAGGCTAAAAACAAGAATAGGCTTCCTGATGCTATTGTTCCAGCTGTTTCTATTTTCGGTGGGATGCTTTGCTGGCTACTTAAACTGCTGAGCAAGTCTCTACCTCGGCCTCCCACCCATAATTCAACCTTTCTTCCTTATTCTCACAAATATTGTGCAGAATACAACAGGCGGTTCTAATGGTTTGAATGTTTCTTTGGCTGCTTCGACCCTATTCCACAAATAGTACCAGGTGATGGCCAAACACAAACTTAATTACTACTCTTTGACTTTACTCAAGCAAGGAACATTTTACCACCTGTGAATGGGTTTTTTTAACAGGGTAAGCTGGGTCTCCCAGGATACCTCCCAATCTATGTGATATATTGTACACCTTTCGTAGAGTGATGTAGCAATGGACCATTGTATGCTGTAGATTCAGCTCAAAAGACTTCTGTTTAAGAGAAAGCAATCTCCACACCGTTAATATCCCTGGCAATCTTGTGGACAAACTGTCCTCTATCCATTAATCTAAATAGACCTGAGGTCCAAATGAACTCCTCCAGGCCACTGCACAGTGTTTAAAAGGCCCATGCAGAACTATGGAGAACCCATCTCTGTTTATAAATTCCATGCTGTGCTGTGCGTGAAGGGCAGCAAACAGTAGGCACATGAGTTCGATCAATTGCCCCAATTTAGTTTGGGAGCCTCTTGCCTGAAAAGCAATAAATAATTTCCTGAGCATCACCCAGCTGTAGAAGCCAATGAGACAGTACCTGATTCATGGCATAACAGATTGACAAGACTGTGGCCCCAATAATTTGATCTCTGCATGCTGAAGTTGTTGGCTGCATACTGGTAGCATTTTGGGGTGGCAGATTCCAGATCTCAATGGCAATCTGCTTCTCCAGAGTTATGGGCACTGCATGTTGGTACTGTCGTTGCAATTCCAGGGTGAGTTCAGCATGTATCTCAAAAATGGTAGCCCACCCTATCTTGAAATGCTCACCATGGCTGGTCACCTCAGGTTTAAAGAAATATTCTCTCCCACCAATTCATGCTGACATCCTGAGCCTGGAAACACTGCTGCACAGTGTGAAGCTGCTCCAGGAACCAGTCCTCTAATACCAACTGCTTGGTGTCCTCCATTTTCTCCTTCACCTTTTACTGCCACAAAGTATCCTGCCGCTGATGCCACAGAATGTTCTCCTGCTGTCCTGCCATCTGTTTGGGGCAATAGACAAAGTTCAAGTTTGAATTTGTCCATGTAGTGAGTGGCGTGGCCTTCCATTGACCTGGAGGGAGGGGCCACTTGCAGAGCCCTGGTGGGTGGAGCCAGGCTGTGCTCATCCCTCCCACCAGCAGTCAGTGGGTGGGAGAGGAAGTACAAAGGTGGGCTTCCAAGCTCAGTTGGGTTGCAGCTGCTGAAGGAGCCAGACACCTCCAGCCCGCTCCTGAACTGAGACTGCTGTGGACCCCTGCGATGCTGAGGACTGGCCGGCACTGCCGGAACCTCATAGTGAGCTAGCGAAGGAGGAGTTGTCAGGACTGCCGCTGGCCTTCAATCTGGACAATGCAGAGGACCCCTTACAGACTCATGTACACCCCGAGGGGAAGATAGGAAGTAGCCCTGGGGAACTAGACAACAGTCTCGTTGAGAGCTGACCTGCGACCAAGTCCGCTTGTTGTGGGAGGATCTCCACTGATAGACCCCCTGCCACTGCTAGAGCCCTGGGCTGGGATGCGGTGGAGTTGGGTGGGGCCACATCCCCCCTGCTATCCCACCCCCTCCTTTGTCCAGAGGGCCTGCATCTGCATATAGTCTGCCAAGTAAGGACTCTAGTCTGCCTGAGCCCTCCCCCTGCCAGTGTTTGGAGGCTCTACCCCTGCCTGAGCCTCCCCCACCTGTGTTTGAGGGCTCTACCTGAGCCCCAAGGACTTGTTGCCTGGTCCTAACTAAGGGCCTGGGCTCTGAACTATTTGTTTGCTGCTCGCTCCTGACTGCAGGTCCGAGCCACCGACACTAACTGCTTTTCACTCTGCCTGGACTGCTGTCAGTCCAGCTTTGAGTGTTGAAATACAGCCCAAGCCACCTCTGCATATAATCTTGGTTGCCAGCATAGCAGAGCATAGTTGCGTCCATGTTGGCCAACAGCAGTTCAAAAAGGGTTCTAGCCCACTTACAAATGAAGTATAGTATGGAGATAACAGAAAACATTGATTTCTTTTCAAAAGAAATTGAACTAACCTGGCTTCCCACAGTTCACAGCTAAAGGTATCCACAGATGCATGCTGCTCAGAAAAAAGGGTCAGTGGGATATCTTTTGAGAATGCCAGGCCCCCAGATCAAACTGCTGTTGTGTGAACACATGATGCAAACTGAAAGGTGAAGCAGGCTTTCCATGTAAATGCTAGTGGCATGGCTTGAATAGTGCATGTTACCTGCATGCATCAAAAAGCTTCAGATTAAACCTCCTGTGTAGACAACCCTTAGAAGGCCCCAGCTTTGCTGCACTCTAAGAGAGCATTGGATACAGAGTCTCTTTTTTACATACCCTCTCTATATATCAGTACAGCCTTCATCCCTGCCATCCCCATCTTGCCTGGGGAAACTCCAACCATTCATCCCAGCCCTGGAACGTTTCCTTAGATAAGGAGAAAACTATGAATAAGAAAAAATACTGGAATGGAAACACCCAAGCAACCTAAGTGTCACAAAAACTGCTACTTTGTTTCCTTGAGCCCCAATCTATTGCTATACTCAGTAGCAACTATTTATTTTATAATACTTTTGCCAATTGTGATTCTGCAGTGACTTGGACTTAATGGTAGAGTAGCTGGAAACTTTTAACTCTCTGACCTCTTCACAAGAGAGTCTAGAGCTACGTCCTCATTGAGCACATCAATGGGACTGGGTAAGTCTATCACCCCACCCCTTTAACTATCCATCAAAGCTGTGTTGTTGGAAGGGAAGCTAGTTAAAGGGACTTTTAGCCCCTACTCTGGCAAATGCAATCCAGTGTTCTATAGCTATTGAAGCTTAGTCAGCCAGAATGCCTCCAAGAACTGTGGCATCACCAATCCCTGTGTGGGTTATGACTTCATAGTTAGGCTCCAGCCATTTAAAAGGGAATGATTGCTATGAACCATTAGTGAAAGCAATGTGATTTAAAGTTACTATTTGCTGTACATAGTTACTTTGACAACCCACTCTAGCAAACTATGAGGATACCTTCTGTGGACTATACTTCTGAAGGTCAATGGTAGCTTAATAAGCTCCAAATAAAGCATATGTGAGACACTGTACATGTTTCACAGAGTGGTGTATTAATGCACCATTGCACTCTGTATATTCAGTTCAAATGACTTCTGTTTAAGAGAACGAAGGCTGTTTCACTTGCCATCACTTATGTTCTTTTAAAATTTAAATGTACTTTATTCAAATTGCAACTGACTAACAAATAAGGTGAATGCTATATAAAATCTAATTTTCAGTGTCCTAAGATTAAAATGGAAGAAAGTAAACAATATTCTGCTTATACTACACCATTGCATTTGAATATATTACCTGTTGCTATTACACTGAAAACTAGTGCCAGAATTGTCAAAAGATTGATCTTTGGAATGCTGAAATAGTGTTGTTCTTGGTTATAAGTTTTGATTACATTTGGCTCTGTTTTGTTTTGTGGCTATTTGTTTTTGTCCTACAGAATATCCTTGAAAATAAGGTGTTACCACAAGTCTTAAAGGTGTAAAACATACCGACAGCCCCTGAAGAAAACTAACACACTACAGAATTACCAAAGTTGATTAAGAAAGAACACCTCTGACTTGCATGGGTGTGCAATATGGGCAGAGTGCAAAAAGCCAACACAAGGACTGCTTTTAGGGGGTGGAAGCTGCTGCTTTTGATTGATGCTACTATAATCACTAGACACTGTCAAGAGGGTGAGGAGGCAGGGTCGTAATCCCACATCCTCTCCACACTAGTAGCTCTATTGGCTGATTTCAAAATGGAATGGTTCACCATCCGTGCTTCCCCGGAACTCTAGAAAGAGCATTATGAAGCTTTTACTGTGTATAACAACCATTAAGACTGGCCTGTAACTTTTTAAGGTAGAACTGCTCCCTAAATTTGCACCCTGTAACCTAACACATATCAGTTTATCATGATTTTTATTTTGTGAAGATTTTTTTTAAATATTTCAGAATGATCTATTATACATCAAATTGTAATGTGTCAAGGTAGAAAAATTGAACACCATTGATTCATCTTGATTTCACTGAGATTCAATGCAGAAGTCAAACCACGTATATGGAGTGGACGAATTTTTGTTGTTGTTCTGGGGGAATTTTTTTAAAAAAAATGCCCAAGTTCTGTGTGCATTATCCCATGTTACTAATCACTATGAATCACTTTCATATTATAGCTTCAGAAGAATCTAAAGGATTGAAGCAAAATCGCATTGGTAAAAACAACCAGCGAACTTTAATTCAGCCAGAGCTCTCTGGCTGCAGTGCCTGACTTCATTAGAACTGGTGCCAGAAACCACACCATGTTCCCCTTCAAAAGAACACTTTGTTTCACAGTTTCTATTCCCCCAGCCTTTCTCTCAAAGGAAACCCAACTGCAGCCCAGCTAATGGGTAAAGAGAAGCCAATTATTACAATGTGATCACATTCCTTTAAAAAAAAAACAAAACACCTTGCTTTTAAGTTGCTTGTTAAGGGTCTGATCCTGCTACAGAAGTCAATGTCAAAACTTCCATTGATTTCAGAAGGCTCAGGAGCAGATCTTGAAAAGTGGTGCCTTTTGTGGATTTTTAATACTGATGTTACTTTGTTCTACAGATATTGAGCCAGACCCTTAGCGAATATAAATTGGCACATCTCCAGTGAAGTCACTAGAGCTACATCATTTTACACCAGCTGAGGATCAGGCCCACCATGTACACCTCAAAATATAAATCACGCTTTATCAAGACTGAAATTCAAACTACTAAATGTTAGTTGGAAGTATTTTTATTTTTTCCCTCATCGGTCTTAATTTTTTATTTTATGTAATGTATGAATGTGTGATGGGCTGGATCAGGAAGTCTTCACTCAGTTTTTACTTCAAGGGGAGTTTTCCCTGAGTAAGAAGTAAAGGAGAACTGGATCTATTTATAAAAGGAAAGAGTTGAGGTACTTTGTGTCAGGTCTAAATGTTGTGATTTTTAGCTGTGCTCCTTTTTAAAACTTGTTATATAATAATATCAAACAAACCCATGCATGAGATATCATTCTTAAAATGTCTGTACTTGCGCATAATCGCTGAAAATAATTGTTTACAGTATTAACTGTACACAATCATAGTGACCACTGATAGAGAAAATAGAAGCACTGCTGGTCTCCTAGGTCTAAAACAAGTATCTAACAACTACATATTTGAAAAAATAGACATGTGAAAGACAGCATCATTTTTATAGATGCTTCAGAGATTAGTAGAAGTCTATTTCCCATCTCTTTCAAGAGACAGAGACAAAGTGCATTTCTCAGAAGCCTGCAAAAAATGAACAAATATAATTTTTCCATATGAAGTCTGAATTACTTACAGCTAACCCCAGAGTTCTTCAGAGTTGCACAATGGAGCATATACAGTAGATGCTCAATACTTATGTGGTGGTGCATGAAGAGAAGGCCTCTTCAGAATCTATTCACCTCTGCCTCTGTTGATATTTACTGGCCTTGAAGTCTCTAGAGTCTATGTATATCTTTAGTTCTCTTTTTTTTTTCCCTTTGGATCATTGACTGTTTATTATAGAACTGATGCAGCCTGAAGAGATGCAGAGCCCAAGATGTTTTATCTCTTGTCAGAGCTAGCCTCAATTAAATTAATGGATCCATTCAGCTCCCTCTTTCCCTTTTCAGCTGCTTCGCTGTCGAATACATTAAAAAGATCTTAAGTCTCAAGATGGTACATCATGGCATTAGCCAGGGCACTCATTTCCCTCTGTCTTCTTTTTTCTGTAAATCAAATAATTAATGAGGTCTCCACCTCAATAGAGCATTTCATCAATATTTTGTAGCAACAGAAAAAAATGTGCTTTTTGCTCATGGAAGAGCTTTTATCTCCATCTGTGTAAGATTTGGTGGGCAAATGTAGTAATTCTAAAAGGACAAAATATTGACTTTTTTTTTTGTAGTATCTTCTTAATTTCTGAGAAAAATCACTTAAAAGGCTTATGTGCTGACCAATGGATGAGCAAAGTGGCCTGCCTGCCACTGCTGTATAGATGGCACTGTTTGAAGTTTAAGCTTCAAATGACTTCAAGACTAAATCTAGTCTTGGTAAGTAATATCATGTAACATAGAGTGTTTCAGTGGATGATCTAACTGTGTATCATAATTCAGAGTACAATGTTTCATTTCACAGAAAGAATAAATAATAAAAATTAAGCATACTTTTTGTTTAAATCATTATGAAGGACTCTGGCTTTGCAATGATAATCACTTCATGCTACGATGGAGGAAATGTTACGTTGAAATGATGCTGATCATTTAGTTGCAGAGACCTTTTGTCTTCTCCTGTAGGATGTTGCATGAATTGCCTGCCAAGATCATCTGGGTATATCTCATCTAATTAATTCCTTGATGTTATAGAGGCCTCAGGTATTGGTGATACCTCAATGTCTCTTGTTCTCTCTCTGGGGCACTCGCATTACTGGGCTCAATACTGGGATATCTGGGTGAAAATTAATGGCCTGTGACACAGAGGGGGTCAGGGTAGATGATCCAATGCTCCTGTCTGGCCTTAAACACTATGAAACTAACAATAAAATTCCATGCCATTTACTGAGAAATCAGATCCTATGTTGTAACTGCTTTACTTCCTTTATATAGTAAAGAATACTATAATTTTAATCTAGATTATTTGATTGTAAACTGCATGTGGTCAAATATGCATCATTTGATCACAATGAGAGGGGACATTCAATTTCAGATCGAATGAGTTATTTAAACATAATAGAATTTTTATTGAAATGAAAATTGCATTGAATTACAGTAATACCCTAGATCAGTGGTTCCCAAACTTGTTCCGCTGCTTGTGCAGGGAAAGCCCCTGGTGGGCCGGGCCCATTTGTTTACCTGCCACGTCCACAGGTTTGGTCGATTGCAGCTCCCAGTGGCCGTGGTTCGCTGCTCCAGGCCAATGGGACCTGCAGGAAGGGCAGCCAGCACGTCCCTCGGCCCATGCCACTTCCAGCAGCTCCCATTGGCCTGGAGCAGTGAACCATGGCCACTGGGAGCCGCAATCGGCCTAACCTGTGGATGCAGCAGGTAAACAAACTGGCCCAGTCTATGAGGGGCTTTCCCTGCACAAACGGCAGAACAAGTTTGGGAACCACTGCCCTAGATGAAAAATATTACCATGCATAAAAGATACAGTTCTTAACATGATTTCCATTAAATAATTACGATGCTCTGATAAAGATTGAAATCTCCAGAACTTTAGCTGTACACACAAGACCTGTCATGTATCTGATGAAGTGGGTATTCACTCACGAAAGCTTATGGTCCAATACATCTGTTTAGTTTTTAAGGTGCCACAGGACTCTTTACACAAGACCTGAACACAAAAGGAAGTTGGTATGGGTGCAGAGACCCACCCACATGCTCCTCCGTGAAGGTTAGGGGTCAGATTGATTGTAATAAGTGAGAATTGAGACAATCCACCAAGAGTGTTATGTGGTGACATGGAGTCACCAATGCTCATGCTTTGATTATATGAGTAACTTTGTCTTAAAATCATCTACTTTTAGCCATTCTAATATTAAAGTAAAATTTTTTTTTCAAATATTTATATTACCTCCCTCTTGGATCCCATGTGTCTTTTATTACATCATCAATTCCCCTGTCAATTTCCAGCATCTATCTTCAAAATGAAGCTGAATGCAGCATCTGTATTTTACTATGCTTTTATTTTGTTGTGGAATAGATTATAAAAATAAAGATTATAAAAATATTAGAGTCTCTGGGTTTTAAATCACACTCATACATTACACAAGAAACCTGCGGTAAGGAGGAGAGTATCATATGTAAAATTAATTGTTATATTCACATGAGAGCCAACTAGTCATATTTTGTGTATGGTGCAGTATATGTTTAATACAGTAGACAGGTATTATATTGTAATACATTCTGAGCAATTAGGATCCAGAAATCATTTGACACAAAATCCTTTGAGGATATAAATTATGGTGGTTGTGTTTTGGTTTGACAAAATCTAGATAATTGTGTTTTTTGCCTTTTCAAGGACAAAACCAAAATCACCTATGGTTTTGGCTTTATGGCCTATGGAAACATTGATTCATGTAGTATCCAAGTTTTTCTTGCTCACTTGTGACATAATCCAGCTAAAATAATAATTTTCTTTTCCTCTTTAAATAATTCTTACTCTGCCTTTAAGACTACCAGGGGAATAAACTGAAAACATAGTCAGGCTATGTCTACGTTGCCCTACAGTTTGGACTATGGAGGTGTGAATAGCAGTGCGCGTCGAAGTGTTGCACTGTAACTCCCCCATGTGGATGATGCAGGTGTGAACTAAAAGATTCCTAGTTTAATCTTGTTTGAAGAGATTAATATTAATAAGCACTAGGAGCCCTTTAGTTTGTCCCACAGCATCCACACAACAGAGTTACAGCACAGCATTTTGGTACGAACTGCGGGGTAGTGTAGACAAGCCGTAAATCTCACAAATCTGCATACATGATAGCAGCATGCTGCAACTCCCAGCCTACCCACCCAACCAATCACAGAAATACTCAGAGGAACTTGCAGCTAAGAAGCAACCAGCTTATCCAAGAAACAGATACACAGAAGCATACAGTTAAAGAGCCCCCATTTACTATATATATATATATATATATATATATATATATATAATCATACAGTAAACCAGACTCTAGCATTATCTGTAGAGAATGAAGTAGGCAGTGCCTGTTACCACCTTCAACAGATCTTTAAGAGATCCTATTGCAGCTTCAGCAAGAGGGCACCTTGCATAAGGACCCTGTACCTTAAAATGAAGATATCAAAGTGTTACCAACTCATTTTATTGTGAGTCTCACAGTATTTGGTGTTTTGTTTTTTTCTTGAAGCACCTGCTCCAGGAATTATATAGTTACATTAGGTTTTCAGTTCCCATCTTTTAAAGAGAAGACATCTAGCCATCATGGTTATGGAGAAAAACTCAAACATGTGATGAATGTGTTGCTAAAGATTAAAAAACCAGAAAACAAATAAACTGCATGCCAAATTTATTTTTTTTAATATTTGTTTTTAAGCCAGTTTCATTATTTTAGGGACTTGGGTCATGATTTTTTGAATGCTTAGGTAGGCAACGATGCTATTACTGAGCACCCTATGTGCGATTCCCTCCCACCCAATGGGAAAAAGATACCGAAGTGGGGAAAAGTATCTCAGAAATGGAGGAGTTTCTTCAAACTACCTTCTCTGCCCCTGCATTCAAGAAAACATGGAAAGATTTAGCCCAAGCCAATGATTTATAATTAAAGAAGTTGCAATCTTTCTTACATCTTTTGTGTACACTAGGATACAAATACAATTTGTATTTTCTCAGTAGTCCCGTATTCAAAAAAGGATTCTTAAACCCATCCCTATTGAGGATAACACTTAGGCACATGCATAAATCCCACTATCTCACTGCCGCATAAACACGTTTAAAGGAAAATGTGCTTAAATGCTGTCCAGAATAGGGTTGTTTTCCCTGAATTAGGGCCTATGTGCTGATAGTTTGCAACTCCCAGTAACTGCAATCAGAATTATAGTAGTTCAGCATTTTTAAAAAGCTTCTGAAGTTGCAGCATCAATGGTTACTGGGAGGTATGCTGCTATGCACACTATAAATTTGTTCTATGCTGCAAAGAGGCAAAGGGACAACCCAACAGGAATGGAACACTTACAAAATGATTAAGAGCAATGAAGCCTACAGAGAGACACTATGGTGCTGGTGGAGATGGTGCCACTTCCTCCACCAGGGGATAGCTTTTTGTTTTAGCTAAATGTTGTAAAATTAAAATAATGGACTTCATCACATTCTAAATGGAACATCATACAGGCAAACTGATCACAGCTGAACTCAATATATTAAAGGCATCTCTTTATAGGGGAAGCAATTACGCTCGTGAAGTGGTAATCTGTGGTATACTTCCTATCTGATAGTTTAGAATGCCAGAAATTTTCTGGCCTTTACAGAATTTAAAGATCTTACATTCCACCTATACCATGGTTATGGCACAAAAGTCAGTGACTTTAAATAGTGTAAGTGATATGGTAGCTGAACACTCCCAGCTGTGTTGGTATCTTGAATTGGACAATAAATCCCAGGCTCAGAGACTTGGGCTAAACCACACATCAGATGTAATTCCTGAAACAGGTTGCAATGTGGTCTTTCTCAAAGCTTCTACTGCATAGTGCTATATGTTTTCTGGTCCTGTGTGTCTTGGAGAGGTGCATTACAGTACTGGCAGCCTGGAACGGTGCCCAGTGTTTTTATTCCTAGTCTGTGCCAATGGGTGATTCACTGTGTACTTGCTTTTCTTGGCAGCCATTTCAAGAAGTGTCACTTGTCTTCAGCAAAATGCTTGCATGTGTGCTGCTGGTGATGTCTGTGTGGCTCTTCTACATTTGATAACTTTTTATTCTTGCTAAGTCTAATAAATAAAAATATAGCGGGGAAGATACTGAAATAATCATCTTGGACTCAGAAACAGCACTTGTTTTGTCTGCTTCTTTTAGCCAGTTGGCGATCCAGGCTATTAGTTTTCACGTCACGACCCTTCCTCACCTATTTCCAGTGTAAGCAGCATTTCCCGCCCCCCATCAGAAACATCTCCTTAATTCCTTTAATTAAAAGGTGTGCGGTGCACCATGGAACTAGTGCTACATTTATAAAATTTAGTGCAAGTGTAAAGAAAAGAAAAATAGGCTAATGTTGACTTCTTAATATTAAACCTCCTGCCATAATGGCTAATTTGCTGGCTAAAATAGACTAAAAGTCTATGCACCTGTTCCTGGTGACTTAGGAGTATGGATTTGTACATGTGGTGTTCTTGGATGAATTCTGTCATCCTAGAACCTCTGGTACAGATTCCCCAGCAGAGAGAGACCTTAAGAATTGATTGGTCCATCAACTATCTTCCCTTTCTTCTCCCTTTCACAATTCCACTTTATTCTTAGCAAAGAACTAATACTTAATTCTGCTTCCGAAATCGCTTGAGATAAGTAAGTTGAGAGCAAGAAATTTACTAACCGACTAAAGATGTACTGTATATTTAGTGTGATTTCAGGTCTGACTTTCCTTTCTACCCATTCAGTAGTGCCTTAGAGTAAAAAAAAGAAAAAAGAAGGATAACAATCCAAGGAAAGAGTTGAGTGAGAAAGTTCTTCTGTTAGTTCATCTTTCTGGCTGTTATCTGACAGTTTGAGCTTTGGCAACTAAGGAAATGGCTGAAAGAAGTTTGAGCCTTTGTGTAAATAGGAAAGGGAAATATTAGTGGTAAACCATAACCATTAAATAAGCCTTCAGTCCTGCAAGGTGCCAAGTACTCTCAACTTGTACTGACTTTAGTGGGACTTATCACCTTGTAGGACTGAACCCCAAATTAGAAGGGAAACCCAAAGCAATTATTCTACAATAGATGAGCAACTGAACTGCAAATACTGTTCTGCCATTGCAGAATGAGATGTCATACTGGAACTAAAGAGTTTCAAGTAACACATTTAATTTATTTTTAGAATTTTTTTCATTACATTTTTGATGCCTTTCCTTCAGGTACTCCTTTAAATCTATGGATATCTTCTTCTAACAGCCTGCGGCTAGGTTCTCTAACCAGTTTCCAGTCTGAGGCAGAGTTCACATTCAGGTAGGAGTCCATTAGGCTGTATATTGATCATTTTACTAAAGTCCATATATACATTACTTCTATTATTTTTCTTCAGTCTTCTGAATGAGTAACTTGATAAAAATGTCAACTGATTTTGTTTGGCATGGCTTATTGCTCGTATGATTGTTGTTTATTACCTATGGTTTTGTTATTTAGCTACTGAAAGATAATGTGACAGTTACTCAGCAGTATAAATGGGCGTCACACCAAAGAAGTCAACGGAGTGATGCCCATTTACACTAGTTCAGCATCTGGCCCAATTTCTCTAGAGAACAGCTTATACTTACTAGATAGTAGTTACCAGGATAATTGCTTTTGCTGCTTTGAAGATGGACATCTTATTTGTTTTTCTCCAGTTCTGCAGTTCTCCAGGTAACTGTCAGCAATTAGAATATTAGCTAATTCCCTGGACCTGTTGGTTTGTATATGTTTCCCCCAAATTTTCTTATAGTTTATTTTAAAAGGCAGTTGTATTGACAGGATCTCAGTACCTTAATGATCTATGCCCTTTTGTTCTTTGTTTTGCTTGTATTTGATATACAATAACAGCTTAAGCATTTTTGCATCATCCTTGATTTTTGTCTCCCTCCTCATTGACTAGGCCTCTTTCTCACTAGTACAAGGGTTCTTAAACTGGGGGGTCGGGACTCCTCAGGGGGTTGTGAGGTTATTACCTGGGGGGGGGGGGTCATGAGCTGCAGGCTGCACCCCAAACCCCGCTTTGCCTCCAGCATTTATAATGATGTTAAATATATTAAAAAGTATTTTTAATTTTTTAGGGGGGTTGCACTCAGAGGCTTGCTATATGAAAAGGGTCGCCAGTACAAAAGTTTGAGAACCACTGTGCTAATAGTTCTTTTCCCAAGAAGCTTCACTATGTATTGGTGTTGATCTATTTGGAAGACTAGTGACTTTTGTTCGTGACTAAAAGACCCAGAAATTAAATATCTCTATCTGATGCAATGCAATCTTTTATATCAATGAATAACTTTATCAAAAGACAAAATGAAGAGCTACAGCTAATACAACATTGTGTAGCTAATACAACATTTAAAAAAAATAGCAGGTGGGACCACCTGTACCCATCTCATTCTAATTCAAACAGTCTGCCCCATAGTTGTTGGAAGGATGGTTAACTTGATACTGGCTCATTCTGCAGGAAAGTCGAAGTAGTGGCTCTATCCCGAATGCTGAGTCTGAAATAGGAGAAAGGATTATTATTAGTGCCGGAGGATAAGTTGTTTTCTGTGAAACAATTGTGTGAACCCCCTAATAAATCTGGCTCTCATATTGGCAAGCTATCAACTACGAGCATAAACATTAGAGTACCAGATATGTGCAGCTGCATATGTCTCACTCCAGATCCATGGCATTTTCCTTTCCTAACTCTATCTACAGTACATATACAGCCAGGTCTAGGGATCTGGTTACAACCCCATTGACCCCTTCACGGTTAAAGCACAGTTCAAGCTGCTTAATTTACTATTACTTGTATTGATGTAGCACATAGGCACCCCAGTCCGGAACCAGGACTCCATTGTGCCAATGTTCTGTGTATACAGACACAGAACAAAAAGATGATCCCTGCCCCAAAGAGCTTGTACATTTACATCGATCCAACCACCACAGTGGCACTGAAGGCAGATCAGTATGGAGAACACTAACTATGAATAATGCTCAAGCCTTTTGTGTCTCCAATATCTCAACTCAGTTCACTTGTAACTGTCCAAGTCTTTTGTGCTGGATTGGAAAATAACAAAGGTCTTGTCTGCACTGCAAGGTAGAACTGTGCTTCGACCATGTCAGGGGACAACTATATTGTAACTTTGACCCCAAAAGAGTTGAGTTTGTACTAACCAGAGATTCATAGTGTGCATTGAGAAGAGAATCAGGAGAGAAAGATATGTGGTGATTGTTGCAGTGGTTCTTGGTGATGACAAAGAGCATAAATGAAGCAAAATATTATTGGACAATGATGCCATTAAGTACAATTAATAAAGCATGATTGTAACATATACCACAGCTTGTACTTCCTGCATGCTAGCCTTTGTGCTATAAGCATATAAAGGAGGCATCATATGTCTTACTAATGCAAATATAGAGTGTGGTCCAACTATGAAACACAGTTTTTTAACCTCATTTTCATCCACACTCAACATAGCTACAAATCCAAGTTCTTTAAAGGAATAACAATGGGGAATTAGGGTCATTCTTGTGAATAAGTATTTCAGGATCAAATCCCACATTGTTGTAATTACTATTCTATTTATGTGTTATGCACTCTACAAGTCACACAAATAGAGAGAATCCCTGCCCCAAAGAGTGCTCTGAAATAGTCCTATAACCAGATTAGTAGGATATTCCATAGCAAGATTCTGGTAGCATGATTGTGTGAGGGCAGGGGTGTGTGGGTGTTAAGATCTCTCTCAACACTTGGATGCTGATACTGTGGAAAATAAACCATGCTGGCTACCTAAATATGCTATAGCAAACATGGTTCTATTCCCAGTATGGAATGGGCTCAGGGGCCCCAATCTGATAGCTTTATTCATGTTTAAGAGTACCTTATGTCATGAATAGTCCCACTGAAGTCAACGTGGAATAAAAAGATACTTCTCAATGTAAGCAAGACTACCACAATCTATCCCTAAATAAATATAAGGGTAAAGAGCCTCCTTTAATTAAAATAAAATAAAATAAGACTAGGTCTTTTTCCTTCTTTTTCCTCCCAGGACCAATTTAATAAACATTTTTTTTAATCCAAGTGATCCTTTCTCTCCTACCCTTGATATTATAATGGTGGTGCTGAAAGCTAATGAGAACATTTTGCACAAGGCTATCATTTTGAAGGTAATTTCTTCAGGTACTCACTGAGCACTTGACCTACACTTTAACCTGCCAAGTTGTTTAACCTAATACCTACAGCTCTTTAAGTCACGTTCATGATTATTCTGGGATGTGGGATATTACAGCTGTGGTACAACTGTAATTATGGAGTAATTATATATAATCTACAAAGAGCAGAGAGGGAGAAGACACAAGACTTGACTCTTCTACAGAAAGCACCCAGCATTATATGGAAATTATTGGGACCTAACACTACTTGCCTAGGTTTCAAATGGTTAAAATTGTCGTTCATAAAGTAATGTACTCTTCAGCTATTAAGAGTCATTTTGTTATTATATGTATTCCAGTCTCAGAGAAAGAAAAGGCTGATAATCATGGTTGTGTGAGGCCTGCTATAAGATCCTGTTTCTAAATTCCTTTTAGAGGCCTAGAAAACCTTCAAGAAAATGAACACTGTATTCTGCTGTATCTTAATGGATCACAGGGGTATGCAATTTGTGTAAAACATCTATGTATGTGACAAAGTACCAGTGAGGACCATGTAAAAATCCTTCTAATAGGGAAATGTGAAGGCCTAAATCCTATGGCAACTGACAGCAGAAACTTTATATTCTGTTTCTTGGACATATATTCAGATTGTCTAGTGTGAAACAGCATTCATCTCTAGCCTTGTTTCACATGCCAAGTAACTAATCTCAGTTCAGTGGTGACAGGTGCAAACCTTCTGGCTTTGCACTGCCAGTTTGTTATGAAATGGCAGCCAGGTTTATACTGATGAGAGAATCTTTTTTCCAGTTATCACCAAGCAATTGATATTGTAAATCTCAGCTGCATGAGAATTCCATATGGGTTATCACCTAATGTATTTATTGACTGAAGTTTTTCAAAACCAACATCCAGATACATTCAGTATATAATTGGTGCTTAATGAAAAACTTTTATAAATATTTTTAAAGTTTGATGTCTAGAATCTTGCAGGAAAAAACTCACTAAAGTTAGGGCTGAAAACAAGGAAAGAGTATTTTCCTTTTCACCTGCACTGCGTGTAAATCATTTCCTATTGGCCTAATGTAGCTAGGCAGGTTATGTTACATTTTCATTTCAAGTATCAGAGGGGTAGCCATGTTAGTCTGGATCTGTAAAAGCAGCAGAGAATCCTGTGGCACCTTATAGACTAACAGACGTTTTGGAGCATGGGCTTTCGTGGGTGAATACCCACTTCGTCAGATGCATGTAGTGGAAATTTCCAGGGGCAGGT
>NC_133774.1:34118154-34290204 GCF_003597395.2 Chelonoidis abingdonii
GCACTGTGCTCTCAACACGGAAGTGGGAACTATGGGATAGCTGAGGAACAGCTACCCACAGTGCACCGCTCCTGAAATCGATGGTAGCTTTGGACCATGGACACAAACAATCGATTTCGTGATCCCACTGTGGACGCTCTAAACCGATTTTATTAGATCTGTTTTGTAATACCGGTTTAAGCTAATTCGAAATAATCGTGCAGTGTAGACGTAGCCTCAGACTCTCTTGTTGTGTATGTATGTACTAGAGAAGAAATCCTCTCTCCAGAGAGAATAAATTTGCTGGGCAAAGCTGTATTGCCTAATAGCTTTAAGCAGATCAGTGCTATGAGCAAAGGCATGTCTGCCGGAAATAGAGTACACGAAAAAGGCTGGAAATGGGGGGAGGTTTAGGTTATGCAGCTGCAGAAGCTGAAGGAAAGCACAGTACTTATTACAAAATGTCAGTATCCTTACATTAATAGGAAGAAAGCTGAGTTTGACCAACAATTTTGTAGTTCTTTTTTGGGGAGGGGGGTTGAAATGGAGATGAAGTGGTGTGTGAGTGAAAAGAAGCTGCACAGACAATTACAGTGACTCTTCCAATGCCTGTGGAAGTGGCAGTGAAGAGCCATTGTAACAGTCACTTGACTGCCTTATAGGCCGAGTTGGAGGTTGCTCTGATATCAAATATGGGCCTCTACTGGGTGTAGACTCTAGAGCGAGAGAAAAACAGAACCACACAAAATTACTTTTTGACCATTTCGGAAAGTGCCCTTTAGATATCAGCAATTCTGCATTTTCTTTTTCTTCTGCTATTAACATCCACCTCCACCCACTGTGTATTGACTACATCCACTATTGCAAAAGCAATCTTGACATATAAGCAGAGTAAAACAAAGTAAAATTCTGTTTTCTGTGTTCCTTTTTGTGAAATTTTGACAAACCTGTTACATTTTGAAAAAACAGCAAAAATTAATCATTAGCCAATTTCATACGCACTACAAAGTTTACTGTAGAATAGCTGTAGCTTTAATATTTTGTATCCCAAAAACTGTAGCAAGTGCAACCTTAGATACCTTATTGTATCACTATTAATTATTATGATTGTGAGCATTCTTTCAAATGGACATGAAACTGAAAATGATCATTGCAGAGATCTACTCATTTCTATTTTCCAAGAAAAAAATGAAGCATTTTTACCATGAATTATCAGCTGATCAGTGTTCTAATTGATCTAAAATGTTCTATTATTGCATTTTGTTAGCATAAGAAGTACTTTGACCTTAAAGGGCGAGGTGTTTCCATTTCATTCTCAATTAATTTAAAGCAGATTCCTGATTCTTAAACTGTTTTTGACCTAATAATTAGAACTGAGTGGGAATTAGAGCTGAGCAGGAAATGGTTTTCTTCTCATATAAGAATTTTCGAGATTTTTTTTTTTAAAACCCTATCCCAAATAGGGAGGAAAAGTCAATCCCAAACTTTTTTGAACTAATAATCTAAACAAAAATTGGATGAGGCTAATAGAAACATTTCATTTTAGTTGGGATTCTAAAATATAAAACTTCTTGTTTAGAAAAATGTCAAAATAGGCGCTGACAACTTCAATCCTAATTCCAAAAATTTTGGGGAAAAGCGATTAATTGAAACTGACCTTATCCCACAAATTGTTTTGGTTTCAACAAATTAGTATTTTCCAGTGAAATGAAAAACTGTTTTGTTCGAAAATTCCCAATGATATGATTGACACCTACTCTTGGTCAATGAAAGACATTCAGAAAACTCCCTTCTGAGTTGCAGCAGTTTATAACAAAATAGTTTATAACAAACTCTAATGATTGATTCCACTGGTTGAGTGTAAAAAGATTTTATATGCTAAGAATGTCAAACTATGTGATCTGAGAGTTCATTTTCCATTGGGAAGCTTAAAAGGCCTGTGAAATATTTTAAGAACAGGCTGAATTTCCTTTGAGAGTTTACATTAATAAGTGCCTTCAAATATGCATTACATTACAAGGACTTTTAAACCCCATGGTGAATTTAATAATAATAATGCAGAATTGGAGTAAAATGTGCAAAATCAGAACTAAAAAAAATCAAAAAAAATCAAATGTGGAATAGAAAGAAACAATAACAGGAGAAAATTGATGTAGATTACAACTATTTAATTCCAAAAGAACGTCTGCCTTAAAACTAATCTTCTTACATACATGTCTAAATAATTAAACAGAAGGTGCTTTCCAGGGCTTTAATGACGCATTTCACTTTTGTTCATAAGGCAATTGAAACTGCCATAGTGTACAATAGAAAAAGAAATTGTGGTCCATAAAAAAAATCCTTGAAACACTGCTTAATGTTCATGTCATCAGTTAAATTAAATGTGACAGGATCAGTAAGTCTGGAGACTTTCAGGACTAGTGAGATTGCCTTGAAGTATTTTGTCTCCTAAGAATCTGTTTGGCTCCGTTTTCCAAGGAAGGTGATTCCATGTTAATCCTGCTGGCTCTTTAACAACAAGTTCCAAACGAGGTATTGTCCAGCCCGGGAACGGAATGCTTCTCTTCAGGCTGCTGGCCTGCTTTGTCAAATGGTCTAATTACAATGAGGGGAGCACCACAATCTTGAAGAGGCAGGGAGAGTTGAAAGAGTAAATGACCTGTTTGGGGATCTTATGCAAGGTTAAAAAGTATGCCCTTTGAAAGTGCTTCAAGTTGAGAGTTGCCTTACACACACAGAGACAATTGTGGTGGAGGGGGAGGGAAGGGGAACATATTTTGGTCACAATGGAGATTTTCATTTGAGATAACAAATGGGTTCTCACTGGTTTGTTATATGACTTAGCATTAATATTAGTCATTTGGTTTATAGCACCAAACAGTAGTAGACACTTTTCTGTGTTGATTTATATAAACTTTTATATGTGCCTATCACAAGCTCAAGGCTCATTTACCTTTATTATTATTATTTGAATGACAGCAGCGCCTATAGAGATCAACCGATATCATGGCCCAATTGTGGTAGGCATAGCACAAATGGACAGTAAGAGCTAGACTTGGCCCTTAAAAGCTTTATGTCTAGGTCCCTGATTCCACAATTTACTGAGCATGAGCACATCACTATGCAAATGTGGAGCCCTACCGCCTTCAACAGGGATCTACACGAGTGCAGGAAATTGCAAGATCGGGACCGAAGTAGACAAGAGACGTACACTAACTTCCCAAGCAGAAAACTACAAATAGAGGCACAGAGAAATTAAGTCACACAGGCTTTGTGGCAGAGCTGGGAACTAACCCTAGATCTCTGGAGCTGCTATTCAGTGCCTGGATCACAAGATCTTCCTGCCTCCCCATAACTTAACTCACAACAGTACGTATGATGTACATGGGCATCGTATAATAGTAATTTAATTAATAATTACTACAATATACTGTACATCCTCATTTTAAAACTAGAATTAATCACCCACCTATCATCATAATAAAATCCATCCATGTGTCGACCTGTTCAAATGTCTGAGAAAAGTGAACGTTTGTCAGGTTCATCCCTACTGCAAATGCACTGAATCAATGGAATTACACAACTGATGAATTTACCCTACTACATGATTTTCACATTACAGATGCAAAACAAAAATCAAATATCCACATAAAAAAGATTAAATTCCCCCTGCCATTCATTCTGTTCAACCTGTAAAATAAAAATATAAAAACTTTTGTTTCATGGATTTTTCCTTTAAAGTCAATACATCATCTTTTGAATGGCATAGTATTAAAGATGATACTTCAGAGAAATGCCCTATGATTCTGCACTCATTTATTCATTTAACCATTTATTTTGTTTTGTCGAGGCTTACATTAAGAGTTGTTGACTATTTACAATAAAACTTCAGTACTGAAGTTTCTTCATAAATATGTACTAGCACTTAATTTTATATCTTGTAAAATTTCATAATTTGCTTGCAACCAGTTTTGACAGAGAGGATGCAAGATACAGAAACTTATCTCATGACAGGATTAAACTGAGTATGGAAGAACTACTTTATGTAGTAGTTACACACTAACAGTTATGCATTAGCTACTACACATATATATAGCGACTTGGTTTCCTCAGTCATATAATTTGGATATAGCCTTAGCTAGGGATCATGCCTTGCTATATATGTTCCCAGCCAGGCATTTGACTAGTTCAACTGAGAGCTGCTCAGGGTTAAGAGTTTGAGTTGGTAAACTTGGGTGACTGGACTGCCCTTCTCCTGGTGCTGATATTGGCTGGGTGTCAGCTTGGAGCAGACACATTACTACTCTCAGTTTCATTAAGAACTGCTACCCTTGCTACCTATAGAGGTTGCATTGGATCACCTGGATTCTGGGGTGCCAGCCTTGTTTTTGGCATGTTGGTGGTTGGTATTTGTACTCTGGTTCTAGCTGAGGCCTTCTGGAATGCTTTGGGCTAAAGATGATCATCATATTTGGGGCCAGTGGAGCTGCCCTGATTTATACTAGCTGAGGATCTGGCCCAGTGTATCTGAAAGGAATTTTTCCCTGACTGCAAATTGGCAGAGCCACATGGGGATGTTTCACCTTTGCCTGGAGCATCCTTTAGGCTCTGCTTCTTTTTAGTTCATGCTGTGTTAATAGACAAACAGTATTATCCTAGGAGATGTGGCTAATTTTTCTTGATATTCAGTAGGGCTTGGGAATGTTAACTGTTTCCTAATAACTTTAGAGTAGTAGGAGGCTTTTGAGATTGTGGTATATTTTGACCTTCATACGACCTGATTTTTCAGAGGTGATAAAAGGCATATCCCAAACCAGAGCAATAGGTCAGAAGTTTGGATGGAGGCTTGAAATAGGGAAGAGGTATAGAAGGTCTTATTAGATCAATAAGCATAGAATGGGTGCCCCACAATGTCTTAGGAAGAAAGAGCTTGTTGTGGGATTTCAGGTTCATTGAATCCCATTTGCTTTGGGACTCATAGTAATCCTGACAATATGAGACCCAAAGAGCCAATAAGTGGTTAAAAAGAGAGGCCCAGATTCAAAAAGATACGTAGGGACCTAAAACTCGAGGGTTTGCTGTCTAAGTCCAGGTTTAGGTGTATATGTCCCAGTTTTAGGGTCCACTGAGATCCACAAAAATGATGAACACTGTAGGCACCTAAACTCATTTGGCTCCTAAGTTTCAGGCTAAAATTTCCCCAGGCACCTGTGTTTCTGCTTCTGGGTGCACTGCCGCCTCATTCTTAGGTGTCCAAGTGCCTATCTCCTGCCTCAGCCTTAGACTTATTCACAAACTGGGTGAAGATCAGTGTTCTGCCTAACTCATGTGCAGGGCCTGATCCAGTTAGTGTGTTTAGAGGTCACCTGGTGGATCAGGTCCCATTCAAAATCTGTCCAGAGAAGGAAGTGCTGCTGCCTATCTTAACTTTTAGCCTGTTGGTAAGAGTACTCATCTGGGATGTGGGAGGCCCAAGTTCAATTCCTACCTCTGTTCAGTCAGGGGGGCAGGCTTCAACCACCAATCTCCCACTTCTCAGGAGAGTGCTCTAACCACTGAGCTATGAGATATTCTGATGCGGGGCTCACTCAGTCTCTCTTGTTGAAGCTCATCTCCTGTGAAGAAATACTTAAGCTACATCTACAGTTGGAGCTTGGGGTGTGAGTCCCAGCTTGCACAGGTGTACCCGTGCTAGATCTGTTTGAGCTAGCATGCTAAAAACAGTAGTGTAGGTGTGGTAGCATGGGCAGCGGTAACTGGCACCACAGGTTCCCCATCCAGAGTACAAATCTCAGTCATTTTGCCAGAATAAGAGAGAGAGAGTGACTCTGTACCCTGGTGATTAGAGCATCTGCCTGGGAGGTGGGAGACCCCAGAGTCCAGTCCTCCTGCTCTAGTCAAACTCGAACGGCTTCAACAGGAGAAACTGAGGGAGCCCCAGGCAAGAATATCACAAAGGTCAGTGGTTAGAGCATTTTCCTGAGAGGTAAGATTTGAACTGGGGTCTCCCTCCTTCCTATCAAGCAGAGAGCAGCATTCAGCCAACGTGTCCTATATCCCAAGTGAATACCAAGCCAGGGGTAAAAAGTTATAATGTGGGTATCACTTTGTGAATTGTAGTGTGTTCCTTTGATTTTCTAGGCATCTAAAACTTAGGTGTTGCAACACTCAACATCACAACACCTAACTTGTGAATCCGGGCCAACGTGACCTCAATGGATTGTTTTTCTGCCATGTAACAAGAGGAAGGAACTTTCTCCTTAGTTCAGTTACTTGTTGAATAATGTTGCAGTCACTATTTAAACCATGTAGAAAAGTGGTGGTGGAGGGGTTCCTTGGTCACCAATTCTCATTGACAGCACTGAGCTATTCATATCTATCAGAGTAGTTTTCATTATGTTTTAATCTTTCATACGAAACTAGTCCCGTCTCATCCGTTATGTGTTCCCTCTGCTAAGAAGCACTCGTAGAAGATATCAATATAAGCATTTCTTGACAGTGCGTTAAAAAGAAGATGTTTGCAAGTTAGACTAAACTGTTTGTGGAATAAGGTATAAGCTTATATCACCAACACCTAAACAAGAGAGCAATATGAGACACCTTTGGCGAATTCCAGAACTCCCATTGGTCTTAATTAGAACAACTGAAAGAAACTGTTAATTTCAATCAGCTGGTGAAAAGAACTGCTGTTGCAGTCAGTCATGATGCCCTTGGAGTTCAGCTTTCAAGTTTATAATCCCCAGACAGACTTTTGCCCCAGATCCCTAAATGGCCCCCTCAAGGATTGAGCTCACAAACCTACATTTAGCAGGCCAATGCACAAACCACTGAGCTATTCCTATATTAAATTCATTCACAACACTAATCTGTTAGTAAAAATTCTCCACTCCAAGAAATATGAGTGTTGCCATTGAAAGGAAAGCAAGGTGGGGTGACACTAGCACATACTTTTTTAAAAATGTACTTTTTTTCTTTTGTATGATTTTTTTTGAGACCCCATAAAAAATATTGTCACATGTGGCAGAGCAGGAGTAAAACTTCTTGACTGCCCTGCTAAAATGCTGGCTAAGCGCTGCTTTCAGGCAGAGAGGCCGGGGCAGCGGTGCCAAGCAGCCAGCACGGAACCCAGCTGCTAGCCCTAACGAGGGCTGACTCACTGCAATAGACTGAGCTAAGCAGTGACAGCTGGGCTGAAGGCTGGGAGGGCTATAAAAGCCCTGAACCAAACTTAGTCAGGATGCTAGCCTGGGAGGGGACAGGAGGCTACAGCTCTGTCTTCTCACCACAGGAAGGGAGCCTCAAGGGCCTATCCCCTTCAGAAATGAGCTGCAATGCTTTTGGACCCAGCAAAGCCAAGCTCACACATAGAAGACACTGCCAGGGGGAAGAGAGGGACCTAAAGGGTTCCTGACAGCAGCAGTTCCCAGCACACCCTGAGGGAAGGAGAGGCTGGCATGCAGGAAACTCCATGCAAGCCTGGGACTGAGCATCAGACTGTTTCTCACTCTCAATCCCTGGGCTCGGTTGGGGGGAATGGGTGTAGGTATCTGAGCAAGGGGGAATCCGTGGCTGGGCTTGGGATGAGGTGGTTTAGATATATTGGTGGGGGAGGGGTGCAGCTGGGATCTTGAGGGGAGGGATTGTGGGTGTCTGGGCCCCCAGCTGGGCAGCAAAGGGGTCAGAGAAACAGGAACTGGATTGTCTTCAGATGAGGTTTTTTACACATGAAAGCTTATGCCCAAATAAATCTGTTCGTCTTCAAGATGCCACCGGCCTCCTTGTTGTTTTTGTGGATACAGACTAACACGGCCCTGATATTTGGATTTCATAAGGGTTTCTTTAATTCTCTACTGGAGGAAAAAAATTGTCTGTGCATTATTACAGACATGCTGGCAGGTATTTTGAAATAAATTATCCAAATAATTGAAACGGGTATGATTATGTAGTGTTTTTTTGATAAATAGAATTTGCAGAGTTTTGCAGAATTTTAAAATACTGAGCACAGAATTTTTAATTTTTTGGTGCACAAGGCCCCCAGGAGTACAACTTGACCTCCAGTGTTTGGTCCCTAAGTGTAAAAAAAAAAAGAAAAAAAGAAAAAAAAACGACCCTGGAGAGCTTAGAATGCTGAGATATGCCCTTTATAAAGTTTCCTCTGAATAAATTGCCAGAGGAGTATTTGCTCCTCCTCACCATGGAAGAAGCAGAATTTTGTCCTCAAGACAGGAACATCCATAAATTAACCTTGTTCTTTCACACTAGTCCCAGGCCCTTCACCCTTGAATACCTCATAAAGAGAGTTTCCCCAGGATATGTAGCCTTAAGCGCTTCTGAAGTGTGACTGGTAGAATTCACAGCCCTGCTCTGGCTACATCATTCCATATGCACTTATATCTAAGCCTTCTCTACATGGGTTTATCATCTTGTATCTCAGCCGCATGTAAAAGAGTGACCAGAACAGCCATTGGAGCATGATTTTTACCTAGTCCACTAGAAGGAATAAAATGGAAAAGAAGCAAGAAGGGAAATAAAGAAATGAAGCTGCCTGAAATGTCTCATTTGGATGCATAAGTGCTTGAAATGTTTTTACAAGGACATCCTTGTTCTCAAAGCAAAAAAAAAAAAAAAAAAGAAAAATCCTAAATGCTGCTAAGTAGGAATCACTCCCCCTTCATCCCACATCTTTCCCCTCAGTAAATGAAGACAGGATGAACATCTAAAATTACTAATTGGTTTACTGATCAGTTGTACTTTGTTCGATTGATTTGCAATTAATTCTGGTTTGTGGTGCATAGAAGAGGAAGGTTGGCGCCAACCTTCGAGGCAGCTGATACTCAATACCCACCAAGAGAGCTGCGGGCCGGAATATCAATAATCTGTTTTGAGGCAGCTCCTGAAGGTACTGAGACTGTCTTCTGCATGGGTCAGACCTCCAAGGATTAGAAAGGAACCCATTGCTTTTATTAAAACATATATTTCACTGAGGTCAGACATTTTTCAAATAAGATTTGGAAATTGTAACTCTATACTAAATGCATATCTAATACAATCCTGATTACAATGACTGTGCAAGCATCAGTAATCATTATTAATAGTGCTATTTGTTCATATCGTGCCATTAAGTTCTCAGGAACCCTTACAAACAAACATTATTTTTTAAAAGTGACTAGTTCCTTAACTGGGAAACTGACAAGCTAAGGCCCTGATCCTGCAAAGACTTGTGTTTAACTTTAGCAGAATAATCTCACTGAGTTCAGGAGGGGAAATGACAATGAGAACAGTAAAATATTGTGTGATATTCTCAATAGTTGAATTGGGTTGGCTCATGGGGGCTTGGCAATCCACAGTGTGTCATGGTCATTGCATCGGGTGCACCAATATTTAAGCTCCCTTTTAAATAAACATGCCTCTAGCCCTAGTGATTGTGAAGTAAACCTTCCAAAGATGAACTAAGTCTATCAACGGCCTGAAACAGTAATTGTAGGGTAGTTGAGAATCCCCCCTATCAATTTCAAGGGGGTGCTAACTCTGAAGCTGAACCATGACAATTTAAACATCTGCATCAGGGATTATTTTTTGCACTGTTAATCAAAGCATACAGGACAATAAAGGACTGACCATATTCTGACTATCTCTTGTAAATGGCATCTCATTTTGGCATCAGAAGTGACAGAGTACAAGTGATGCTTTTTCTTAATATTCAGACTGGCTTGTAATTTTGGGACACTTAGGGCCAAATTCAGACTTGGGAGGAGCAAGTGCAACCCAATTTATTTCAAATGAGTTCTGCTATGTAGTATATACCAAGTTAAAAATTGGTAGGTGAATTCTAGTGCTGTGTTGCATCTGTTTTATATCTACATGTAAAATCAGGCAGGATCTAAATGAACAGCAAAGATTATAATATGATCATAAGATACCAGCATGATATAGCAATAAAAATGACTTTGTCTAGCATGTGTTTGGATAGTTTATTTAGAGCTTCAGTATTGGGTGGAAGTTTTAAATACACCTCTACCTTGATATAACGCTGACCTCAGAAGCCAAAAAATCTTACTGCATTATAGGTGAAACCGCATTATATCGAACTTGCTTTGATCTGCCGGAGCGCACAGCCTTGCTCCTCCTGGAGCACTGCTTTACCGCGTTATATCAGAATTCGTGTTATATTGGGTTGCATTATATTGGGATAGAGGTGTATATATGAAATTAAAATGATCAGTTTGTCTCTTTGTGAGTTCCACCAGCAAAAACTCTGTCATGCATTGTTATGAGCTGGATCTATTTCCCGTTTAAGGCAATGGAAAGTCCTGAATGACAGTTGGATCGGCCCTATATGAGAAGGTATAGACACAAAGGTAGAGAGAGCATATCTAAGTGCAGAACTGGGAGCCCAGAATGCCTGTAGAAATAAGGAAAACAAATAGTAGAAGAAGCAGTGCACATTAAACATTATTTCTTATTCCTATTCATTACATCACTTTAGGTATTAAATATGGCATTAGGTGTCTATTTCAATATTATTACACTATTATTTCATTTTCCTGTCATCTGATAGGTGAAAGAGCTATTTAAAAACATTCCATAGGTGGCTGTAACACTTCCTGGAAACATTTCTTAGATCTTGGAAAAATCACCCCAAACAAATAATTGCACTCTTCTGCTGTGACTTTTTAGCCTGTTTATTTGCTTCCTATTATGAACATGTAGTGGGTATTCTGTGCCTTGCTGGATAATCTTTCTTCCTTGTAAAGAATTTTTCTTAAAACAGATTTTCTCCTTATTGTGTATTTAGTTTAAATCTTTTGTCTTTAAAACATGTCCTCATTATTTGCCTGATGATTTTCCATGCATCTTGGTTACTTGCTTATTAACCAGACAATTTACTGTTAATTTTCTGAAATCAAATTTTCATCCTGCCTTGCAGCATTCAGATATAAGACTCAAGTGACATCTCTAATAACGACATCTCAAACTGAGTGCATTATAAATTAGGAAAGCATGTTTGACCCATTCTAATTGCAATGCAGATACATTTTAATATATGCAAAGCTTAATCTTAAATCTCAGGCTTTTGTTTCAATACATTTGGTAGCCAGACATATTAACACCAGACTATCATCTATTTCTATTCAGAAAAGTACATCTAATTTTTTATCCAGTCTTTGAAGACACATTGCAGACATGTTTGTGTAGCCTAAAAAGTAGTGAAATAGAGGAAATAATGAATGGCCTTCATTGAGAAGGTTTGAGCCTCTAATAAATAAAACACCTGATTAAGGCTATAGAAGAGTTGTGATAAGGAAAACTAACCTCAGGCTCCATGCTATTTAAGACTTGGGCTTTTCACTGTAAATGTGATCTTGTTTCAGACTGTCAATGAATCTCAAACTGTATGCTAGTAGCTGCATTAGAGATACTGTAATAGTTGCAGCTCATTCCCGTGAGAAAGGCGAGCAAGGTTTAGTGACTCCACTGTAAGAGAGCTATCTGTCACAGATGTCAGTTTATCTGATTGAGACCCTTTAGTTGCTGCTATACCTGCACTATTCTCTATACTAAGACCTTTTGCATCTACAAGCTGCCAGGGAGGTGCGTGTGGGGGGGGAGGGACCCTTCCTCTGCCTTTCCTCTGCTGAAATTGCATAAAAATGGTTCTTTGTCTCAATGGCTAAACAGGAAGTTTAATTGGCTGACATCTGAACTTTAAAAGAATCTGAATTCTTATGGGATATGTTTTTTATATTTTGTTTCATAATCCATCCAGCACTTCACATGTTTCATGTGTCATTAGCACTGTATTCTGTCAGCCTGTCTAAGCAATCTATAGATCTGCTGTCTGATACAGAGAAAAAAGCTGTACATTTTTATTGTTCACAGTCAGAGTTTTGGTGATCATTTTGATTAGGAAAACAATAGTGAGCTACAAGGGAATAGGTATCAGATATTTCCAAAGGATCATACTTTGAAATTAACAAAACATCAAGTTTTATGGATTTTAGTCCACTTTTTTTGTCCCAGAGGTGTTTTTTTTTAATCATATCAAGGATTTAATTATAAAATGGAAGCGTGTGCTATCCTTGAAAGAAACCCAAGATCAAGAACATACAATGCTTGGATTGCTGAATGAAGTGACCTTCAATAAAAGAAAATATAGTGAAGATTCCGGGCCAGATTCTCACTTGGGATAAATGGGTGGTTCCTTTGACTCAGTGAAACCATGCTGATTTATAAGAGCTTCAGAATCTTGCCATACACCAGCATTTCTTGCCAATCTTTGAGTTCAGAAAGTAACACAACTCTCTTTTGCTGGAATATTATGAACCTGCCTGGTTGTATGGGTGGCAAATGGGGGCAATAAAACAGAACAAAAGCGTACTAAAGAATGAAACTGATGTGGGCTGTTCAAGACATGATCTACATTGTTTGTGATTGTGTGTGTAAAATTTATGGGTTTACCACCTCTTTGTAATGTTTTTACTCAGGGAAGTCCTGTACATATACTAAATCTGTTTTTCAATAAGAACCTGCATTTTTCACCCTATTCTCCAGCTGAGTTCACTGAGGTAAAGAGGGGTCAAATGACTCGCCCAGTGTTGTACGATGAGTCACTGAGTGAACCAAGAGAACCTAGGATCCTCCTTGCCCCTAGCCTTTTATATCACTAGGCCACAAGGGGTTTCATATGTTTCCTTTTCAACTGCCTTTAAATCTAAACTGCTAGATTGAATCTTCTTTCATTAAATCCTAATGACATCATTCAAACCATGCAAACAAACATCACATTGGAGTTGTTTTGTTCATATATTAAACCTGTTTCTTTGTTTTCCTTTATATAACTCTTTTTATATTAAGGTTTTGTTTAATAGTATCCATAAATCAGCATTCTGATCAGATGCTGTAATGAAGCCCTACTAACGGCAGTCAATATTGCCACTGGCAGGAAGTAGTTTTCTTTCTTCTGGGACCTGATTCATGTTGCTCCAGTTTTATGCTGGTGTATCTTCAATGGGCTCAAATCAATAGCAGTAAATCAGTTCATAGGATCAGCTCCGCAACTGCTGTAAATCAGCATTGCTCCAATGATTTCAAACAGAGCTATGCTGATTTACCCCAGCTGAGCATCTGTCCTATAATGTTTAGACAAGCCTACTGTACATACTGCTAGGCCTATCTCAGTCTAGATGAGTAGGTAGTCAGAGGCTCTGGTGTGAGGGTTACACTTTCTCAAAGCAAAAAGCATGATAATCACAAAAATAGACATTTCTGACAGATTTAGTGCCATTTCTTTCTTTTCCTCACACACAAGCAGCTCTTTCTTTTATAGCTGCTCCTGTGAGGTACATCTGCAGCAGATACACCACCCAGTTGCAGTGTGGGAGACTGGCAGATTCAAAATGAATCCCTTAAAACACATGTATGCATTTCGTGTTCAAAATGTAGAAGCAAGACACCAAACGTAAGGAAAAATAAAAGTGCTGTAAGTCAAACTGTATTCCTTCTGCATTTTACAAATTCGGCCACAGATTTAAACATAGGTTTAATTTCATGTGCTATGAGTAATTCCATTGAAATCAAAGATACTAAATGCAACTGTATAAAATATTAGCATATACTTAGTCTTTTCCAAGTTGGAAACATAGAGATTCTTATCTGTTCTGTGAAGTGTTTGATATAGTTTTGGGTGCTGAAAATAAATGTTGGGATTTATAAAAGAGCATAACAGAATTAGGGCCCCAACTCCCTTGGGTTCTTCCACTTAGGAAGGAACAACCAGTTTCACACATACAGATTGGGAAGAGACTGTCTATGAAGGAGTATGGCAGAAAGAGATCTAGGGGTCATAGTGGACCACAAGCTAAATATGAGTCAACAGTGTGATACTGTTGCAAACAAAGCAAGTACTTCTGGATGCATAACAAGTGGTTGTAACAGCACGAGAAGTCATTTTCCGCTCTACTCTGCACTGGTTAGACCTAACTGGAGTTAGTTGTGCCAGTTCTGGGCACCGCATTTCAAGAAAGATGGTGGAGAAATTGGAGAGGGTCAGAGGGACACAAGAAAGATTAAAGGTCTTGGAACATGACCTATGAAGGAAGGCTGAAAGAATTGGTTTATTTAGTTTGGAAAGAGAAGACTGAGAGGGGACATGATAGCAGTTTTCAGGTATCTAAAAGGGTTATCAGAGGAGGGAGAAACTTGTCACTTAGCCTCTAAGATAGACAGAAAGCAATGGGCTTAAACTGCAGCAGGGGATTTAGGTTGGACATTAGGCAAAAGTTCCTAACTGTCAGGTATTAAGATGGAATAAATTGCCTAGAGAGGTTGTGGAATCTCCATCTCTGGAGATATTTAAGTGTAGGTTAGATAAATGTCTATCAGGGACGGTCTAGACAGTATTTGGTCCTGCCATGAGGGCAGGGGACTGGACTCGATGATCTCTCGAGGTCCCTTCCAGTCCTAGAGTCTATGAATCTATGAATCTATGAAATTCCCAACCCCAGTACATAATAACAAAAATAATAATGTTTTATGTTACAGATTCAGTCCACTGCATTGGCCTCACACAATACAGGTGGAAGATTGACAAGTCAGTGAACACAGAATTTCCCCAAAGTATTCCCCAAAGCAGTTCTAGAAACATCTATACTAAATAATTTTGGGGGAGGTTTTCAAAGGCATAAAATGGAATTACGTACTCAAATGCCTTTGACTTTAGGGACTAGAGTGTCTTTTGTGCTGTTGAAATCTCTGTCCTTTTTATAAATCCATTGTGAATTGGGTTGCAATGTAAAGTATGTGAGGACATATACATTAAAATCCCCTTTATGGGTTTGTTGTGCACTTCGTTTAAGATATACCTATATTTCCCGTCACTGTATTTCCTCTTTTCTACCTAGTAAATATAAAACTGGGTTTAAAGATATTAATAGAACTAATATTAGTTCCCAATAGCTGATAAGAGTTGCAACATCTTTAGTGACTGCTTACTGTGTAAGCAGATTGCAAATTTTGAGAAACAGTTTTCAGTTTACCTAGCTCAGCAAAAACCTTAGAGCCAGTGCTGACCCTAGACAACGTTAATTTTTAGGCAAATTTTGATTCAATATTTATCTGATAGCAGGGCAAGCAGGACACTTTTGGTGCACACTGACAAATGTACAAGAGTCAGAGATTATTTGACTGATGGAATTGTTTTTGTTTGATATCCGTAGCCTTGCTTAGCCAGGTCCAAATACTAATATGGGCTAGAGAGGCTTTAGCCTCTTAGTACCTCGCCAGAAACACAGAGTGTGAACACATTTTACTTAAAACTGGACCAAATTCTCCTAGCCAGGTAATTAAAATGAAAAACAGATGAAGGAAAAGAAAAATTGGCATTAAAAAAAGTGCTAGCTAACTCCCTTCTTCAACAAAACCTTCAAACATGTGCTTAACTTTAAGGGTGCACTTAAATCACATTGACTTTCAGATAAAGTATAAGATGCTTAAGTACTGCACTGAATCAGGTCACAAGGCCCAATCCTTTAGTCTGATCCAGGAAGATAGAGACTCCTCAGTAAAAAATCTCTGCATGGGTGCAGAAGTCAACACTCATAGATACTCAGGGCTGCTGGGGGGCGGGAGGGGGGCAAGTGGGCAATTAGCCCCGGGCCCAGCAGGGGCCCCCACAAGAGCTTTTCGGGGGCCCTGGAGCAGGGTCCTTCACTCGCTCCGGGGGCCACGGAAAATTCTCGCAGGGCCCGAGCCCCCGGAGCTTCTTCCGCTCTGAGTATTCGGCGGCGGGGGGGTTCTTCCACTCTGGGGTAGAAGGACCCCCCACCACCACCGAATTACCGCCAAAGCGGGACCCACTGCTGAAGTGCCGGGTCTTTGGTAAAACATTTTAGCAATACATGTTTTAAAGTCTGAATTGTTCTAGAAGTCCATTATAAATACCAAAAACACAAAACCAAACAAACCTAGGAAATCTCTTAGCAATTATAGAAAGATAAAGCAGACCCTCCAAGGTATTCTTTTCAATTCTGACAAACATTGAATACTTAATTCATTAAAAAAAAAGTTATCATTATTCCGTATTAAAATAAGATGTATCCTTATTATCGTTTACATTTCAAACTGTACAATAGGTGACTCATCTCATAAACCATATTTCTTGGAAATATGGAAATAAAATTTTAAGATTGTGTGAAATTTTCATTTAACCATTTTTCATATCTGTACATTTTATAAATTGAAATGTATAATGATTGGGAAACAAATTGCCTGACTGAAGTCATCAGTTGGGGCTGTCTTGTACAGATTTACTGTTCAGGGCTCTAGTTACCTGTGTAATGACCCTAAACCTTAGTGTTAGAAGTTCTTTCTAATCCTCAACTATCCATGTCTAATAAATCCACAAGCCAGTAAAAGAGCTTTATTTTCTCTATTGATACAAGTATGGATTTATTTATTCTAAATTACTCACCAGAGAAAGACAATTCATTGAAAAATACCCCTGGAAAATGATTCATTAAAACCAAGGTGTCATCTTTAAACAAATGTCTGGAAATCTTGTCATCAGAAGTAATTGACTATATATCTTTTTTATTTTATTTGGGCTCTTTCTTCTTTTACATTATAGCAAACATTTCTGTTTACCATCTTTTACCTTATAAGTAAATATTGTACCTGCTTTTGCATCCAGCTAATGGGATAGGATCTTTGGGAGATATTCCAGATTTTGTAAATTGTTTATATTTCCAGACATTAGACGGAGGTTAAGAATGAAAATATATATCAGTAAGTTAAGGTTCAAAGATATTAAGTGTATTCTAATTATTCGAAAACTAAACATTATTAATGTAGGTGATTCAGAGTTAGGTATACTTAAATAAATACACATGGAAATGCACAGTTAAGACACACAACCAGATTTAACTCTTTCCTCTGTTAACAGCATACTGTGATTATGGCATTTTAGTGTTGGTGGTCCCAGGTTTGAGGAACCTGACTTTTAAAGACATATTAGATTATTTTTATGTATTTTCCTTTCACAGTAGCATTATAGGACAGAGTTAAGGTTGTTTGGATGACAATGTATGATTGTCTTTGAACTACAATTAAAATAAATTTATTTGATTATTCCAAAAAATATTTCTTTTCAACCAAACTTTCCTTGTTGCTGGTCAGTTTAAGAAATAAGTATCCCACTTTCTGAATATCTGAGGAATCAAAAGACCACTTTTGCACAGAAAATGGAAATCACACGTGTGCTTTCATCCTGGAAGTCACAGATAGAGGGTGAATATGTCCTTTTTAGGTCACTGGATCTACTGGACCAAACAGTGTTTGGTGTCAGGAACTCCTCAGTTCAATTCCTATTTTGCCACTATATAGCTCTAATTAAATCCTTACCTCTCTCAAATTCACGCCTATGTAAAGGCCCAGCGCAAGGCCTAGCCACTTCTAGAAACACACTTAAACTCTCAGAATATGGCTATAGTGGGACATAGCCTTTGTGAATTTCATTCTAGTTATATTATCAGTGTGCCTCACAACACTGCTCTCAGGCAAGCAATTGCTTCCCTGAGGAAACCAAAGTTCAGACAGAGTGTCTTGCCCAAGAGTCAAATTGTGTAGCCTTTGTGTCTCATTTTAGGCATGTGTAAAACAGGGAAATGATCTAACCCAAAGAGGTGTTATACAAACATTAATTATGAATCATACTATATAAATATAAAGTATTAAGTCAGCTAGTGGTAGAGAGCAGAGTACAACACGGTATTCCATTCTCCCTCTTCATGTGAGTAACTCATGCTGACTCCTGCAAGGGACAAAATAGGCCCTAAGAGTTCCTAGTATCTAGCGCCATGCTCTGTCCATTATGGAATGCTGTCTCCATAGCTAAAAGCATGTAAAGACAAGTAATACTGTTACACAGTATTATGCACAGTTTTGAAAACTTAACGTATGAATTCAGGAAACTTTTTTTTAAGGACATAGAGTATATATGCAAGGTTTTAGTCTCGGTAATTTTTGATGTGTATTTTATAGACACAAAGTATCATGTTAGAGAAGATGTGCATAAAAATATTGGATTGCACATATGCTCAACCCCAGAAAACAATCAGAAATTCCCTTTCTAATCCAGAAGTGAAAAGAAAAAAATATTACTGAACATTTAAAAAAGGAGGTAAAAACTATTTAAATTACCATTGATTTCCACCCTTTTAAATGAGATATTTGGCATTTCCAGTAACAGGGAGTGTATTTGAGAGGTAGTAGCTTGATCCAGTGGATAGGGCCCAGGACTCATATTTAGGAGACCTTGGGTGACATCCTGCCCTATTAAAGTCACTGTGAGTTTGACTTCATTGACTTCAATAGCACCAGAATTTCACCCCTAGGTTCTACTCACATCTCTTCCTCTTAGGTGAGCCTCTCTTCCCTTCCCATATTTTCCCTGTCTTGTATACTTAGATTGTAAACTCTTCATACAGTCATACATTCCAAGGCCAAAAGGGACCAATGTGATCATATAGTTTGAACTCCTGTACAGCACAGGCCTTAGATTTTCCCCAAAATAATTCCTACAGCAGATCTTTTAGAAAAAAGATCCAACCTTGACTTAAAAAATGGACAATGATGGAGAATCCACAACAAACCTTGATATTTTTTCCAATTATTTCTTAAAAATTAATATCTTATTTCCACTCTAAATTTGAATAGCTTCAATGTCCAGACATTGGATTATTTATTATATCTTTCTCTGATGGATTGAAGAGCCCATTATTTAATTTTTGTTCCCCATGCAGATACTTATAAACTGAGATCAAGTCACCCCTTAATCTTTTTGTTAAGCTAAATAGATTGAGCTATTTGAGCTGATCACAATAAGTCAAATTTTCTAATCCTTTCATCATTCTCACAGATCTTCTCTGAACCCTCTGCAATTTATCAGCATCCTTCCTGAATCATGGGTACTAGAACTGCACACAGTATTTCAGCAGCAGTCACATCAGTACTTAATATAGAGATCAAATAACCTCTCTGCTCCTACTCAAGATTTCCCTTTTTATGCATCCCAGATTGCATTAGCCCTTCTGGCTGCCACTCCTCCAATTTTTGCATTATCTGAAAACGTGGTCAGTAATTATTTTGTTTTCTTCCAGAGTAAAACAGAGTAGGGCCAAGATCCAGTCCTAGAGGGACCCCACTCAGTGATGATTCCCCATTTACAATTACATTTTGAGACCTATCCGTTAGCCAGTTTTTAATCCATTCAATGTTAATTTTATATCAGTGTAATTTTTTAATCCAAATGTTGCATAGAACTGAGTCTTCAGGGCAAGAACTATCTCTTACTATGTCTTTGAACACTGCAGTATAATATGGGGCTGAAATTTCAGTTGGGCCTTTAGGTGCCACAATAATATGAGTAATAATAGTCAGACCTGCCTTTTGTGACTAAGTAGTAGTAATTAAGGGAATGTTAAAAATGAAAAAACAACAATGAGGAGTCTTTGTGGCACCTTAGAGACTAACACATTTATTTGGGCATAAGCTTTCATGGGCTAGAACCCATTTCATCAGTTACATGGAGTTGAAATTACAGGAGCAGATATAAATGAAAGATGTGATTTGCCTTACCACGCGTGAGGTCAGTCTAATGAGACAATTTAACTGAAAACAGGATACCAAGGGAGGAAAAATAATTTTGAAGTGATCATGAGAGTAGCCCATTTCAGACAATTGACAAGAAGGTGTGAATAACAGTGGGGGAAATTAGTATTGGGGAAATTAGGTTTAGGTTTTGTAATGACCCAACCACTCTCAGTCTTTATTCAGGCCTAATCTGTTGGTTTCCAGTTTGCAAATTAATTCCAGTTCTGCAGTTTCACGTTGGAGTCTGTTTTTGAAGGTTTTTTGCTGAAGAATTGCCACCTTCAGGTCTGTTATTGAGTGACCAGGGAGATTGACTCTCCAACTGGTTTTTGAATCCTATGATTCCTGATGTCAGATTTGTGTCCATTTATTCTTTTGTGTAGAGACTGTCCAGTTTGGCCAATGTACATGGCAGAAAGGCATTGCTGGCACATGGTGGCATACATTACATTGGTAGATGTGCAGGTGAATGAGCCCTTGGTGACGTGGCTGATGTGGTTAGGTCCGATGATGGTGTCCCTTGAATATATATGTGGACAGAGTTGGCATCGGGGTTTATTTTAGGGTTTGGTTCCTGGGTTGGTGTTTTTGTTCTGTGGTGTGTGGTTGCTGGTGAGTATTTGCTCCCCCAACCTGAAGGGAATCATAACATTCAAAATCCAGTAGGAGAACACATCAGTCTACCTGGTCACTCAATAGCAGACCTGAAAGTGGCAATTCTTCACATCTTTTCATGTATTTATACCTGCTCCTTTATCTTCCACTCCGTGCATCTGATGAAGTGGGTTCTAGCCCATGAAAGCTTATACCCAAATAAATTTGTTAGTTTCTAAGGTGCCACAAAGACTCCTTGTTGTTTTTTTCTGTTACAGACTAACACGGCTACCACTCAGAAACCTCAAAAATGAAAGCATTTTCTTTTTACACTGTCCCTATGTTTCCATTTGTACTAGACCTAGTTTTTTAATCCAGGATCATTGAAGTCTAAATATAAATTTATACTGCTCTTTAATTAACAAAATGGGGTTTAAAGTTGTAGTTAGGCAGGAATAATTTAATGTACTTAGTGACTTTTGAATCTCATTCCCTGTGAATGACACAAGCCAGAGGTGTGAGGTCTCTCTCTGGAGTGGCTCCTCTCACTCCCAAAGTTACAGAAGAACAAGAGGCAGAAGAAATTTAGCGTTATCTGTCTGATTAACAGCATAATAAGGCAGTTTTGAGAAGATAGTTGGAGTGGTGTTGCAGCCTTGTCACCCAATTAGTGGGTCCCACCTACCATAGCTAGACTAATTTATCAGGAAGATATCATACAAAAGTATAAAAAAAGTTCTATATTATAACCTTTCAAAAAGATATATGAGAAATATATGAAAGGTCCATAAAATGTATATGTGTATACACACACAGATGTATACGTTCAATATTGGCATATATATGTATACACACTCACACACAGGTTTATATATATGTGTATTTCACATATGCATATGCTGAAAGTATATGTTTTATAATCTATTTGTGAAATGGTTAGTGCAGAAATAAATCAACATTCCTTTCTATCTATGGTGAAACATTATCTCCAAGTCACATTTTAATTTCATACTTGATGCTTCAGCTCACGCCATGTTTTTAGTTAGCGATGGCCTATTAAGCTGCTAATTTATATACTGTTGTGAAGACCTCTGTAAATGCTGCTCTATAAATAATAGAGCAGTGATCCATAACCACCTAGAATGTAACAGCATAGAATCCACTGCAGCTAATATGAAAGAACTGCTGGTTGCTAGGTGCCAAAATGCTGCTTGCCTATTTAGGAACCACTATAGTTTTGTCTCCCTGCTAAGATGACAAAAGTGTAATTAGAGATTAATCAAGAGCTGCATTAGTGCCACAGTTTCCTGCAGCCCGACTTTTGTTGCTCACCAGCAGTTAAGTGCATCTGCCTGTATTTACCAGTTCTCTGGAGGTTTAGAAAGTTATTGTCATTTACAGGGACAGCTATGGTAAGAGTTGTCAAATCATGGGGAAAACTTGACAAAATGCACATAATTAGCAATTTCAGATTTGAGACTATTTATTTATTTATGTGTTTATTTGTAACATTCCTCATATGAAAGGTTTTTAATGTCCTGCCTCCATTTATTTACTAGAGTGGAGGTAGAAGTGGGGGCATTAGGCATGGACTGTTCATGTCTTCTATTGAATTTTCACTAACATCAGCCTTTTAAATAAAAACTTTGTAAGCAATGCAATCTAGATATTTTATAAGCTTCACTTTATTTTAGAGAGACCCTTTGTCTTGTCTAATTAGATGGCAAGCTACCTCCAGAGTTTCTGAAACCTTTGTGACACTTTGATTTGTTCCAATATTCACATATTAGTTTACATCAGTTTGGATTTCTTGACACATTACACTGGATTTGGTCCCAATCATATGCCCATGAGTTGCGTCTTTTACTAGTTGTAGAATTAGGTGCCCTTCCTTACATATGACTAAGTCATATAAAGCAGGAACTATGGACTGAATCACTCCATCATGTAGTAAAAACCACAGGAGAGTGCCGTGGGGAAATAAATTCACTTCCCCTCCAGGATCCTTTCTCAGATTTGTTCCCCATTCTGCCAGGGCATCCATCAAGTTTGAGTATCATACTGCTTAGGTGTGTATTGTCTCTCTATCTAGTGGCTGGTCCATAATGAGTAAGAACTTACTTTTACTAGCAACTAAGGCAGTGGTAGGCAACCTATGGCACGCATGCCAAAGGCGGCACATGAGCTGATTTTCAGTGGTACTCACACTGCCCGAGTCCTGGACACCAGTCTGGGGGATCTCTGCATTTTAATTTAATTTTAAATGAAACTTCTTAAATATTTTAAAAACCTTATTTACTTTACATACAACAATAGTTTAGTTATATATTATAGACTTATAGAAAGAGACCTTCTAAAAATGTTAAAATGTATTACTGGCTCGTGAAACCTTAAATTGGAGTGAATAAATGAAGACTCGGCACACAACTTCTGAAAGGTTGCTGACCCCCGATCTAAGGGTATGTGTACATACAATCACAGAGTCTGATTGCAATTTATGTGATTACCCAAGTTAATGTTAATCTAGCTAGCTCAGGTACCAAAGCAATAGAGCTGCAGCAACATAGGCTTCACTGTGGGCCACCTAAGTAATTACCCAGAGTTCCAGGTGGTCTTATATTGCCCATGCAAAAGCCCATGCTGCTGCAGCTTCACTGCTCCATGTACAAGTGTGCTGATCTATATCATAAACCAGTGGATTATAGTAGTGGGTTACAAAGACAAGTGTTTTGATGGGGTTACTAAAAGAAAAAGTGTGGTGAAATCACTGACTTCTATCTATTTATTCTTTTATATTTAAAATGATGAGCAGGTTTTCTTTGAATTTAGAATAAGAGTTGAAAAACAAAATTTCCATACTGCAGGACATTCAGATACTCCAATATCTGTTCTCATCTTGAGATCGAATGAAAAGTCACAAGTTCTGAAAATGTTTGGTTTGGAAATGTCAAAACATTTCAATCAAAGTGAAACATTTTGTGTTCCTGAATCAAAATATTTTATTTTGAATCACTTTGATATTAATCTGCATGTGTCTGAGTCACCAAGGTGCCTCATGGGAGTTGTATTTTGGTTACCTCATGCTCCAATTTTCCCTTGGGTGATGTTCCTTCGCTAGGCTATGGTTTTTGTGGAACTCCCATGATCCACTATGGAAGCTGATCCAGAGGGGAGAGATGAGGTGTTCAGATACTACAATGACAAGCACGGTGTAAGAACCTACATAAAGTAGAATAGAATATGTGGACGATGCACATAAACTACAATCCCCAAGCGGCACCATGACAATTCGGGCAGAAACAGATTAAAGATCTATATGAAATAAAAGTTTCAACTTGGTTCACAGACTGAAATGTTTTAATTTGGGTCGAACTGATCTGACACAAATATTTCATTTTGATTTTTCTGACAGAAAAAATATAATTTTTTTGGAAAAATCTGTGGAAAAATCCAATTTTGCAGAACCTAGACCGTGCATCAACAAGCATTTAACATGAAAAATCTCCACCGGTAAAGAATTCCTAGCCCAGGTGTGTTTCAGACTGGAATACATTTTTATTGCTCATTTACAATGTTTTTAATGGCAACACTATGAGAGTTAACAATAACTTAAATTTGGAGAAGCAGAACAATCTACGGAGTGAGGCCCTGGGTTGTGAAATAGGAGGTCTGGGTTCCCTTCCCAGTTCTACCACTGACTGGTTGTGTGATCTAGGGAAAGTCACTTCACCTCTGTATGTCCTTGTTACACCTTGTATATCTTGTAAGCTGTTTGGGAAGGGGATTCTCTCTTATGCGATGATACAGTGCCTACTACCATGAAGACCATGATCTGATTTGGGTCCTCTAGGCACTGCTGAAATATAAATACTAATGAGTACAGGGCTGCCTGAATGATGTCTCCACTATATAGGAGCACCTTTCTCCTTGAAATAACATGACTACAGTATATTTGTGTACCTACTGAAAATAATCTGTCCCCCATTCTCTGAATAAGGATTGAATGAAATCCTAGACAACGCCCTAATTTTAGTTCTCAATGCCACTATATTCTAGTAATGAAAAAGCAACCTAAGTGTGTCTTATAATTACTGATGCAGAAATTCATTAACAGGCATTGACTCCAACTATACTGAAATGGAGGTGAAGAGGGTGAGTTGCATTGCCCACGATTAAACACTTCTTCAGTTCACCAGTGCAGAACTAATTCTCCTTCCACTTTGCAACTGATCTATATTTTTTTCCAGGTGGACAAGAGGAGGGGGAGAGCAGGGAACTGATGACTCAACAGAGAAAAATATAGGGTGACTGATCTACAATGAATCAACTACAAGATATACTATTAAACAGTGGGGTCTAGCTGGGTCAGCCTCTGTGTTCTTACTACATAAGGAAGCTTTTCATACTTGCAATAGGTTTTGTGAAGGAAGTTGTGTGGAAAAAAAATTATATTATGCTGAAAAAGAACACTCCTTAGGCTCCTTAGTCATCTGTCATATTGATCTGTAAAAAAATTATCCCAGTCTAATAGATGAGAAAAACCACTTTCTTATCCAAATGTTTAAGGTCTTAAATATAATCCAATATGCCCTAATCCAAAATCCATCAAAGTAAACATGGATCTTTCCATTTGCTTCAATATGCTTTGGATCGTGCTTTTACAGAAGCTGCAATTTCTGGTGGAAATAAATTCACATTACCTTTGGATATGTAGTTACTTGAGTGTTGGTGATGGTGGGGGTCCAATCAGCAAAGCTTAAATCCATCTCACTTTGGGAAAGCACTTAAACATTTATTTAATTTAAAGCATATGCATACATTCTACTGAAGTTAGTTAATTTGGGGTAGATCTGAATTATTTGCAATGGGCATCATTAATGAGGAAAAAAGAACTGATCTTATCTTTGGTTCTATACCAGACCCATAGAGTACCCTTTGCTAAAGGGTTTGTATAACTTTCTGGAGGGTGTGATTTCTTTTTATTAATCCATTGAAGTCTGACAAAGGTGACACTGCCACAGTTGTCTTATTTGGTAAAGACACCAGGTGTTTGGCTGGGTTAAAGCACCCCCAATCTACAATTGTTTTTCCCTTGCCAAGAATATTCTGAACATCTGGTCTACCGTGTTTAATTATGTACAAATTATATGCACTCAGTCTTGGTCTTTTCTTATTTCATGTGAATTCTAACATTTTTTATATTCCTGCTAGAGTTTTATCTGAAATGATCTCAGAAAGACTTTTAAACAAGAAAGATATCCTTTCAAAATATTCATTGTGACTATAGCTATTCTTCTCAGCCAAGAAATTGCATACTTCCCCCAGCACTCCAGATCTTTTTTTCATTTGCTGAAGTAGAGGTTTGACATTTAAATCATAGAGCTCTTATCGGTTGTTTGAGTTTTGAATTCCCATGTAACTTATAGAGTATGTTTCCCATTTGTACCCAAATGTTTTCTGGAGGAATGACTTTTCAGAGCCTGGAAAATTTATGCAACCATTTCAGATTTGGCATAATTTTCTTTAAATACAGATGCTTTCGCAAATTCCAAGATCTCTTTAGAAACTAATTTCAGGGAAATATTCATTTCTATAAGGCTCTGCTCCATCTCTCACCTGCCACTCTCAGGCTTCTGTGTGTTTCATACACGGGAGCAGCAAGACAGCAGAGAAAATACAGTGGCGAAATTCAGTGGTGTGAAAATTAAGATCCCAATTCTCATCTCACTCTCATTGGCAGTACACCATTTAACTCCACTGAATTAAAAGGAGTTGCTCCTGATTTACACTGGTGTAAGTGGGAGCAGAATCAAGCTCTAAACATTTCTCAGTTTCAGCATTCAGCGATATGTACAGCCAAACTTTCTTATGAATCAGTTGGAAAATTCCAATTGCAATCTAGATCAAAAATATTTAGATTAACCAGTTCATAAAACAGTAAAAAAACTATTAACTGATTGTCTATGACAGTGATTTCTCACTATGGATGATCTATTCAGACACAGCTATATTTGAACCTTTTGGGAATATTATGAAGCTGGTGCATAAAATAAGGATTCCTTATCAAGCCAGTCAGACAGCGGGGCTCTGGACAACTGGAGAGCTGACCAGGGAGCCAGGCAGCCCAGAGATCTGGGCATCCCATTAGCCCATGTAGCCAGGGATTGCAGGAAGCCAGGCATCTCAATAAGCCATTTAGCCTGTGATCAAGGGAAGCTAGGCAGTCTGGAGGTCTGTCTTTCAGATAGGCTGCCAGGTAGCCAAAATTTTCTATTTTGGTTCTTTAAAAATGGATTTTTCAGAATATCTGTCCACAGAAAATGTAGTTTCTTACTTTTTGTCCCAATTCAGGACATTTTTTTCCTTGAAATTCTAACTTTTTTGCAGAACAGAAATTCCATTTTCTGATCCACCCTAGTTATATAAAATTTACAGATGGGCAGACTAACTCAGGACAATGATGTGAGTTACCCACTGTTTGTTAGAAGGTATGTCAATGGCAGAACTGAGAAAAGAACTCTGGGATATTCCCTCCTAGCCACCTGCCCCTGCTTACTCCATCTCTCCTGTTGACATTTTCCATGTAATGACTCGTGACTGATGCAGTGAGTTTTGAGTCAGTTTCTCAATAGAAAAAGAAGTGACAGTAGAAGGATAGTTTCAAAAGTAGATGCATCTTCTGAGCAACAGCATGCAGGCTTTAATCAGAAGACATTAATCTAATGGGACCTTGTGTGGGCTCTCTAAGGGTATGTCTACACTACCCACCGGATCTGCAGGTAGTGATTGGTTTATCGGAGATCGATATATCGCGTCTCATCTAGATGTGATATATCGATTCCTGATCACACTCCTGTCGACTCCGGAACTCCACCAGGGCAAGTGGCAGTAGCGGATTCGACAGGGGGAGCCGTGGCCATCGATCCCACGCCGTGAGGACAGGAAGTAAGTCAAAATAAGATACTTCGACTTCAGCTACACTATTCCTGTAGTTGAAATTGCGTATCTTACATCAACTCCGCCCGCTAGTGTAGACCAGGACTAAGAGGCTAGGTCTGATATAGCATAAAGTATGTGCAGTGCTTCCCCCCGTGAGTGTAGAAAACTTTACAGGGAAACCCAGAGGAATCCACTTACACTAATGGGAGCAATACTTAAAGTATAATGAGCCAATAAAACACATTGTGGACAATAAAAACCCTGACAGTGTACAACCCACCCTGAATGGCTTTATTTAAACAAACAAGGAGTTAGAAATTGATTGTAGGAAATGATACATAATGCTGGATAAGCAACTCAATTGCAAATGGAGTAATGGAAAAACCCTACAATCCAACCTTCCTTCCAAATTGATCCCCTTTATGCAAAGACAAACTAACTGCCCACATTAGGATTACTGGGTACTCAGCTATAAGGGCCTGTTTTTACAGACAGAAATATTGTTTGCAGTGTGGTTATGGTAACTATGTTGTTCCCAGGATATTAGAAAGGCAAAGTGGGTGAGGTCATACCTTTCATTGGACCAACTTCTATTGGTGGAAGAGACAAAATTTCGAGCTCTTCTTCCAGTTTGTGAAAGATATTACCTGACCCACCTTGTACAGAAAAATTGGCAGGCATGTAGATAGGGACTCTAATGGAGGGGTAGGAGAGGAGAAATGTTGGGATAGAGATCTCTCAGGAATCACTGATTTCCAGTATAAAGGTCAACAAGTTGCAAATTGTGGCATATGACTTTCTGGAGTCAAACATAGTTTATTTCCTCTTAGTTGGGAGCAGGAACCCTGGTCTTTCTGAGGCAAAAGCAAAATCAGGCAGCTAAGGGTTTCTCCACTCTTGGTCTTTTACTTGACTTTTTCCCTTAAGTCCTCACAGTGGGTACACAGTTTCTTAGGTGTCTTGTAAGTCATCCATATCTTCAGTGCTGCCTCTCCTCAGCATCCTAGTCATCTTCCCATTTTTCTAGTGAGAAAGCTTTGGAGCCAAGATTTGTCTCAGAGTCACTGTTACAAATAGTAGTGTATTCACAATGGCTCTGCATTGAATGACTTGTAGACCTCAAAAATTAATGGTAAGTTCCAAAAGTTATATTATCCATCCATCCATCCTGTTATATATCTCTTTTGCCTATTCAAAGTCAGTCTTACAATGGGTTCTCAAGGCCAGAATATTCCTCCAGTATTTTTTTTTTAAATGGAAGTGATGAAAATCTACAGATATAGTGCAATTTTTATGGCAGCCCAGCTTTTATGTTTTCTATTCCTCTATGGAACAGGCTCCTATTTAGCCAGAAAAATCATAACTTTTTAGAGTAAATTACCTTATAAAAAAGGAGAGTGGGATTACATTACAGAAAAAAATGGTCTGTGTACTGAAAGTAGTTTTGTAAACCCCAAAACACTGTCCGTGTGGTGTGCCAAACCTCAAAGTCCATAGGGCTCATCTGATAATTCTCTAATTTTTAGTACCATGTTTTTAAAACTTCATCATAACACAGTAGCTGACAACACAAATTTTCCACTGTAATAGAAAGGTTAGTATGTAAAAGACAAGAAAAATAATAAAAAGAAAATATAAAGTGAGTTATACACAACCCCAAATATGTTGTACTGACAGTCTTAAAAGAGTAGAAGAATTTTTTTTTTTAAATTGATTATGTACTGAAATAGAATAGAAGTTATTCAGGATAAGGAAGAACCGATGTATACCTCTGTCAGTCTCTTGGGATCAAATGCTGATCCAAAAGGCAGCTGCACCCGCAGATGAGCAATTTTTTTCAATACAATTACCTTGATTGCAGCTAATCTGATTTGGACTGCTGTATACATGTATGTGTATCTAATCTTACATAAGGGTTGATGCCTTTGGTGGCTGAATTAGGTCGAAATACAAAAGACAAAATAGCTAATAAGTAAGAAACATTATCAAGATTTTAAATCCACAATTGTACTCTATTTGCACAAACCCATTGCTTTGATGAAAATTGTTTATTGCATGGCTAAATTCTTATCTAGAAGGCATCTTCTGGGCTTTGAAGATTTTACCATGTAGTCTTAGAAATAAAAAATTGAGCAAATTGCTGTGCTTTTCTGTAATTTTGTAAAACAGGGTGTTTCAAGATAAATTATACTAGCGGACGGTATCTGTCTTGTACCACAAAACACATGTAAAATACCTGTAATTTAGTCATTTTAAGGAATGCATGAAAAAGGTAATAAACACAAACACAGCCATCCTAGTTTGCAGACATGCAGACTTCACAAGTTAGAAAGGTCTCAGGCTTACTAAATATCAAAGATGGGATCTGTTCTGCACACCAAACTACCTAAAATTGCCTTCAGATTTAAGCCACAATTTATTTCAAATGGCATGAAGTTGTAGCTGGCAGCACTAGTGCACACAGACACAAATGCTGAATGCATGTATGTGTCTGTTCCTCAGTGGCTGAGCTAGAAATATAACCTATCTCTAAGTTATAGATATAGATGTGCTTGGGTCTACTGAAGAAACGTATTTAGATATAGCACACAAATAAAATAGTCACATAGTCTTGATTTCAATGCCAGCTTTGTTTCTTAATAAATATTTTTAATGTCCTTTTCCATAAAATACTTTGTTTTCAGAGCACTTTCTTCTCCAAATCTCTCCTATTCTATTTTGGAATGTTATGTGTTCGATGTAGTTTTCTAAAATATTTTGCTCCTTTTTCCTATTCAGGCAGCACTTGCTGTGTGTTTTCATTGCTAATATTTATAAAAGCAGAAAATTAAGATGATGGTATTATCTTTTGCTGTATACCAAAACCAGTAACAAGAGGGAAAAGGTGATTTGGGCAGGAAGAATAATGGTGAACTTTAAATCGCCTGTTAATGCACTGAATTTTATGAGACACTATTTATTCCCTTGAACTCATACCACCCTGAGACATGAACATGTTTCCAGGAAGGACCTTTTCAGAATAGATGGAGATACTTAAGATTTTATTGCCATTTTTCCATTTTACTAATATATTCTAACACTCTGATGTTAAATTTCACATGATGGTTGAAAACTTTTTTTTTTGTACAGTGGTTATAATACAATGGTATGATTTCACACTCTTTTAACATCTGCTTGCGACTCCCCAGAGATTCTTTTATATCTATATCTATGTTTGTCTTCAAAAACAGTCCCACAATGAGAATTAGGCACATAGATGTTTAGTAGGATTTTCAAAAATGTCTATGTGCATCTTTAATCATTTTAATTTTAAATTCTGGCCTTTCGTCTTTCACAATATCAACCCTTCAACTCTATATTTACAGCTGTATAACTGAGAGAAGAATTTGACCTACTGACTTTAAAGAGACTTTCAATATCTTAATAAATGACTGAAAAATGTGTTTGGATTCATTAAAAACTGACCCAAACATTTGCTAAGAACTCAGACTGAGCATGAGTCTGTTCTGATATTTCAAAAAGTTTTGATAGTTTTGTATTTTGTGGGATTAAACAATTGTGGTAAATGAAACAGTCAACCATATGACTATACTTTCAAGATGAAAGTACAAGTGTATGACAAACAGCACAGAAGTAGCAGAAAGTAGGACATTTAATAAAACTCAGTTTTGCAAAACAGTATATTGACAGGACCTGTACTCCCCATAATGTATGTACTGTGTCCTTTTCATCTCATCATCATCTGAATTAAACAGTTGCTGGTCTGAAGAGAAGTAGAAGCAGCAGTTGTGACACCAATATTCTTGTATGGTCTTTACCAGCCAGGTACCAGTGAGATATAGGAATGAATAGACATGAGGGTAGTGATCCCCACAGAAATGCCTGCAAAGATGGAATAGTTTCCCTTGGGTGGAGAGCCCACTCATGGAACATATACAGACTTCAGGCAGGCATAAAATTATAGTATGCCCAATTAACCTGTCACTATGGAGGTTGTTAATTGTCTTTTTGAACAGAGAAATCCTGACACCTGTGAATTTTCCTGCATCTCTGTTAACCTATGGGCTTGGTAGTTTCTTTTCTATCTACCTCTTTGTACCAGTGCTGCAATGCAATTCTGCTGATTGCTATTTCTGGGACCGCAGTACTGCTTCAAGTGCAGAAGTCTAGAAATGACATTTCAGTACTGAGTGTGCTGAATCACTGGCAGTAATATGTCATTTCCAGAAGCACTACCTCTAACAGACATTTTGTCATGGCAGATCAGTGGGTTGGAGGCTAAAAGCAGATTACTCATGGGTAGAAGCAGATAACGAGCATTTTTATTGTGAACACATCTCTCTCTGTTTTAAAGTTGTTATTCTCAAGGATTATTTCAATGACCGCAGTTGTGATTTTGATTTTATGAAATGAAATTGTAATACTGTACACGCCCACAATGGTTTGTCCATGAGGTCAGTATTAACAGATTTAACAGATGCAGTTTATTGTTCTCTCAGCTGCTAGGCTTCTCTGAATAAGATAGTGATTTCAATTTAAATTGCCCATCCTAATGTCTGAAATTCACAATCTAATTGGCATTAAATGTGGTTCATAATCCTGACACATTCAGACAACTAGTCAAAAGAGAATTAAAATATAAAACAATAAGCATGCTGTCATTTAAACACAGGGGCGGCTCCAGGCCCCAACACGCCAAGTGTGTGCTTGGGGCGGCAAGCTATGGAGGGTGCTCTGCCGGTCGCTGGGAGGGCGGCAGGCAGGCTGCCTTCGGTGGCATGCCTGCGGAGGGTCCACCGGAGCCGTGGGACCGGCGACCGGCAGAGCACCCCTCGTGGCATGCCGCCGTGCTTGGGGCGGCGAAATGTCTGAGCCGCCCCTGTTTAAACATCTATTGGTCTCAGGTAAAGGGCTGTTGATTTGACACAAGATGACAGATGGCTGTTGTTATATTTTTTTAAAACTATAATTTTTCCTCACAGAACAAATAGAAGGTTCCCTGATTTAAAATAAAAATAATGTACCAGATAATTTGGGATTGTCTTAAATCCGGACAAATTTCTCTTTTGTTGTACCGTTCATTGGTTGAATGAGATTTAGCATGTGGAACTCTTCCCTCTAGCATGTGGAACCAATGCTCTAGCATGTTAGGATCATAGAATCATACAATCACAGAATATCAGTGTTGGAAGGGACCTCAGGAGATAATGTTGGCCACTTCCGGTTTATAAAGTTACCTGAAAGTGAGAACAGGCATTTGCATGGCCCTGTTGTAGCCTGCATTGCAAGAAATTTGCAAGCCAGATATGCTAAACATTCATATGTCCCTTCTGCATCAACCATCATTCCAAGGGACATGCGTCCATGCTGGTAATGGGTTCTGCTTGATAACAATCAAAAGCAGTGTTCATTTTCATTATCAGAGTCAGATGCCACCAACAGAAGGTTGATTTTCTATTTTAGTGATTCAGGTTCTGTAGTTTCCACATCAGACAGTTGCTCTTTTAAGACTTCTGAAAGCATGCTCCACACCTCATTACTCTCAGATTCTGGATGGCACTTCAGATTCTTAAACCTTGGGTTGAGTGCTGTAGCTGTCTTTAGAAATATCACATTGGTACCTTCTTTGCGTTTTGTGAAATCTGCAGTAAAACTGTTCTTAAAATGAACAATATGTGCTGGGTCATCATCCAAGACTGCTATAACCAGGGCCGGCTCTAGCCATTTCGCCGCCCCAAGCACGGCGGCATGCCGCGGGGGACGCTCTGCCACTCGCTGATCCCGCGGCTCCGGTGGACCTCCCGCAGGCATCCCTGCGGAGGGTCCACTGGTCCTGCGGCTCCGGTGGACTTCCTGCAGGTGTGCCTGCCAATGCTCCACCGGAGCCGCAGGACCAGCGGACCCTCCGCAGGCACGCCTGCGGGAGGTCCACCGGAGCCGCCTGTCGCCCTCCCGGCAACCAGCAGAGCGCCCCCCCCCCAGCATGCCACCCCAAGCACGCACTTGGCGCGCTGGGGCCTGGATCCAGCCCTGGTTATAACATGAACTATATGGCAGAATGCGGGTAAACCAGAGCAGGGGACACAATTCTCCCCCAAAAGTGCCATGGAAATTCCTGTTCTCACTTACTGGTGACATTGTAAATAAGAAGAGGGCAGCATTATCTCCTGTGAATGTAAACAAACTTGTTTGTCTTACCGATTGGCTGAACAAGAGGTAGGACTTGCAGGTGCTGAAGTTTTATATCGTTTTGTTTTTGAGTGCAGTTATGTAAAAAAACCCTACATTTGTAAGTTATGCTTTCACAACAGAGATTGCACTACGGTACTTCTATGAAGTGAATTGAAAAAATACTGTTTCTTCTGTTTATCATTATTACAGTGCAAATATTTGTAATAAACAATATACACTTTGATTTCAAATATAACACAGAATTCAATGTACATGAAAATATAGAAAAACATCCAAAATATTTCATAGAATCATAGAATATCAGAGTTGGAAGGGACCTCAGGAGGTCATCTAGTCCAACCCCCTGCTCAAAGCAGGACCAATCCCCAACTAAATCATCCCAGCCAGGATTTTGTCAAAACGGGCCTTACAAACCTCTAAGGAAGAAGATTCCATCACCTCCCTAGGTAACCCATTCCAGTGCTTCACCACCCTCCTAGTGAAAATTTTTTTCCTAATACCAAACCTAAACCTCCCCCACTGCAACTTGAGACCATTACTTCTTGTTCTGTTATCTGGTACCACTGAGAACAGTCTAGATCCATCCTCTTTGGAACCCTTTCAGATAGTTGAAAGCAGCTATCAATACCCCTCATTCTTCTTTCTGCAGACTAACAATCCCAGTTCCCTCAGCCTCTCCTCATAAAGTCATGTGCTCCAGCCCCCTAATCATTTTTTGTTGCCCTCCACTGAAACTCTTTCCAATTTTTCCACATCCTTCTTGTAGTGAGAGCCTCAGTAATGTTGAATAGAAGGGAATGATCACTTCCCCGATCGACGGCAATGCCTTTAGTTATACAGCCCAAATGCCATTAGCCTTCTTGGCAACAAGGGACCTACTGTTGACTCATATCCAGCTTCTCATCTTACTGCAACTCCCTAGGTCCTTTTCTACAGAACTGGCTGCCCAGCCATTCTTCCCTATCTGTAGCAGTGCATGGGATTCTTCCGCCCAAGTGCAGGACTCCGCACTGTCTTGTTGAACTCATCAATTTCTTTGGTCCAATTCCTCTAATTTGTCTAGGTCTCTCTGTATCCTATCCCTACCTCCAGCAGGTATCTACCGTTTCCTCCCAGTTTAATGTCATCTGCAATCTTGCTGAGGGTGCAGTCCACACCATCCTCCAGATTATTAATGAAGATATTGAACAAAACTGCCCCCAGGACCGACCCTTGGGGCACTCCACTTGATATCGGCTGCCAACTAGATATGGAAACATTGATCACTACCCATTGAGCCCAATGATCTAGCCAGCTTTCTATCCACCTTATAGTCCATTCATCTAGCTCATACTTCTTTAACTTACCGGCAAGAATACTGTGGAAGACCATATCAAAAACTTTGCTAAAGTCAAGGAATAACACATCCACTGCTTTCCCCTCAACCACAGAGCCAGTTATCTTATCGTAGAAGGCTATTAGGTTAGTCAGGCATGACTTGCCCTTGGTGAATCCATGCTGACTGTTACTGATCACTTTCCTTTCCTCTAAGTGCTTCAGAATTGATTCCTTGAGGACCTGCTCCATGATTTTCCAGGGACTGAGGTGCAGCTGACTGGCCTGTAGTTTCCCGGATCTTCCTTCTTCCCTTTTTTAAAAATGGGCACTACATTAGCCTTTTTCCAGTCATCCAGGACCTCCCCCCATCCTCATGAGTTTTCAAAGATAATGTCCAATGGCTCTGCAATCACATCTGCCAACTCCTTTAGCACTCTCAGATGCAGCTCATCTGGCCCCATGGACTTGTGCTCATGCAGCTTTACTAAATAGTCCTGAACCACTTCTTTCTCCACAGAGGGCTGGTCACCTCCTCCCCATGCTGTGCTGCCCAGTGCAGTAGTCTGGGAGCTGACCTTGTTTGTGAAGACAGAGACAAAAAAAAGCATTGAGCAATGAGCTTTTTCCACATCCTCTGTCACTAGGTTGCATTCCTCATTCAGTAAAGGGCCCACACGTTCCCAGATTGTTGGCCAAATTCTAATGTGAGTGGTTACTTTTTATTTACCTAAATTTCCCCTGTGGTTTCTTTTGCTAGTCACTTCACTTTTTTAAAAAGCTAGGCCTAATCCTCACTTCTCATTGCTGCAGTTTGAGAAAACGAGAAAGAGTTTACAAAGAACTAGAGCATCTCATCACTTTTGGAAAGTCATCCCACTACTACTGCCACCCCCATGAGGACTAAATGTTTTTATTTGCTGTTAAACAGCTATCTTGTTCCACTCCAAATAGTTGGACTTTTGTGGCTGGTGAAGTGGTTTCTGTGCATAGTAGGCACTCTCAGTGACTGGACATTTACCACCCATAGTAGTTATATTGACCACAATATCTATGTATTTCCCTTCAAAATATTGGGAATAGCACAAATATAGCCAAACAATTTTATTTTAAAATATGAATGTAATTTTTTCACCCAGCTCTAATTATAAATACCAGTGTAAAAGGTAAATAAATGTCTTGGGGAAAAGGGAATAAATATCCTCTAACACTAGAACTTAAACCTGATGGACTCCTATGTCAACCACTAATGAAAGCAAGGAACATCTTTCATGTTGCTCAAGCACTTGCACAGATTCTGTCTCAATACTGCTCAATTCCAATCTCTTTGTAACCACTCATGTTCAAGTAACATCTTTTACTTACAAAAGCTTTGATTATTTATATGCTTCTTCAACAATCACGTGGCCTGTTTTGTTCTATGGTGACCTCAGTATCACACATTTGGTGGGCTGGCAGGAGTTTCCCCTAGTTGCTTGTGCCCAGGGCCAGCGCTTCCATTCAGGCGATCTAGGCTGTCGTCTAGGGTGCCAGGATTTGTGGAGGCGGCATTTTGCTGTCCTTGGCGGCAATTCGGCGACGGGGGGGTCCTTCCGCACTCCGGGTCTTTGGCAGCAATTCTGAGGCTGGTCTTTCACTCGCTCCGGGACCCGCCGCTGAAGTGCCCTGAAGACCAGGAGCGTGGAAGGACCAGCCCCCCGCAGCAGATTGCCGCTGACCGGGAGCGCGGAAGGACCCCTGCCTAGGGCACCAAAAACCCTGGTGCCGCTCCTGCTTGTGCCTTCTTGTCTATACTATCTTTGCAAGAGTTTAATCCAGCCATTGTCTGTGACCACCCCTCTGCCCAAGAACACAATGTTGACTTGAATATCTTAATTGTTCACTAGTTGAGAGAACTTCTTCTCATTTGTATTGGTATTCTCAGACTGGCACATTGTCCTGACTGCAACCTGCTAATGACTGTTTCCCAGATCAGAACAAGTATTGCTTTGCTACCATTGCTACAGTGTCCCTAAGAGACCTGCCCACTGTAGAGCCTAAGAACTATGCTACAATGTCCCTGGGATCTCCTGTTCTTAGGCTCCAATCTGATACTGAATCTCAGGTTGGAGGACTATACCACCACCATCACCTACAAGGTCATTTATAACTATATGCAAGGACATATTAGGTACAAGCTGATTCATGGGAAATCAATTCTATCATATTTCCAGCCAAATTCATCTAGTCCAGCTGAACTGGATGTGTGGGCGGGAGGGGGGCTTCAGGTCCCGTACTCACTAAGCAATTCAACAGCCTTAAAAAAAAAAGTCAAATGCTAACACTACCCCTTACTCTTATGGTTGCTAATACCATATGTCCATAAGTACATTAAAATTTATGCATCATGCACTTCATTACCTAGTTTAACCAATCATAACAGCAATTATCTCCCTCATAATTAAATGTCTTTTTAAACAGTGCTTAGTTATAATTAGTTCAGCTGACAACCTACTGCACAGGTTCAGTAGGGGACTATTTGGTTTTGTTTATTAATCACAGATTTTGACACTATTTCATTTTGTTTGCAACAATAAGTATTTGATCTTCCAAGTCATAACGGTACTGGTCTCGTTCTGAATAAAAAATACCATTAAGGGCCAGACTGTGACTCCCTTATTTATACTGGTGTACAATCATGGAGACTACTCATGTGAGTAACTGTTCACTGAGCTAAGAGGTACACATCCTGGCCCTATGGTAGTGAGCTATGACAGATATTTGCTTTCCCAATCTAGCCAAATACAGGAACAAATTTCATTGTACATTAAAGACGGCCATATAATAAATCTTTTCCCCTTCATTTTTGACCCATGTTCTTTTTCTATAGTGATTTATTTATTTAAAAACAAAATAATATGTATTTTCTAGCTAAAGGGAAGCTGCTATTTTACTGGGGAGGGAAAAGTAAATGACATCAAAGTTTGATTGTCAGAAGGGAGAGGGCGCCCATTATACGATAGGCAACATTGTCAAATGTGGGTGCCAAAGGTTGGTTCCTAAATTCATATATAAGCACCCAAATGAAAGCTCTTATTTGATGCCTAAATGGGTATTTACATAGTGGATCAATTTTTTTTATTTATTTTTTTGTCCCGTAAGCTCATGGTTAGGAACTTAAATAGGGCTCTGATCCAGGAAAGCACTTAAGTATGTGCATAATTTAAGATCATGAGTAGTCCCACTGGCTTCTAGAAGACATAGGAGTATGAGATGTGACTTGAAGCTGGGAAAGGCAAAGGAGAAGAACAGTCAGGATGCATTTGTCTCTGCCAAAAAGATGGAGGCCTTCAGGCATTAAACAAGGACAACCTGGTGGATAAAAAGAGGCATAGTTTTCTTGGGAAAGAGATGCCAAGTATGAGTAAAGGTGGTACATAAAGCCAGTGAGAGTGGTTCTAAAGACACTGATCCCTCAGAGTGGAAATAGTATAGTTTCACAGATTTCCACAGGATCCTGGAGGCCCTGCAAACCCACTGACGTTAATGGTGAGTTTGGGTCCTCAGTGGATAAAGGGGCAGGTGATAATTCAGATTAATCTTGTTAGGATTTGGATATGACTTATGGACCAAATCCTGCAAGACTTACGCAGTCTTTAGAAGCTAAGGATTTTAGCCCAAACTCTGTCTTATCGAAAATTGCTAAGGCCCTAAAATGTGTGTAGTGGTGAGAAAACTGTTGTTGAGGCTTTTAGTGTGCAGTTCTAGTCACACCTCTTCTCAGCTGATATGCACTCTTTACATGGAAGTCATGGGCATTTAACTAAATTATTCCCCCCCCACCCTTCCTATCTGCAGCATGTGCTCAGTGCACTGGGGAGTTTTACATAAGTTATAACTAGGGATGGGCCCAGACTGGATCATCAAATCTATATTCCCTTTTCAAACCAAGCTAGGTGGGGTTATGGATGTGGATCTTGACCCAAAACTTAGGAAAAGTGTTGTGAGGAGGCCAGAGGGACATTTCTGGATCCAGTTTGGGTTCAGATGGAGGGAATATGCGAGAGTACTGCTCTGATGTATTATCTCCCCTCAGTTTTATATTGAGCAAGCAGGCCCTGAAAAGGGAATTGTGTTAAGAGTGCTGGGAGAGTTCCCTATGTTTATATGTCTGGATCAGACCCTGAATTAGTAGTAGCTAATTTCCAATGCCCATTAATTTCATTGGGAATTGGATAAGGTTCTTGATACATGAGTATTCCTAGACTATGGAAAGTTCCGAGTTTAAACACTTGTCAATAAATATGTAGCAACATCACTTTCAAATTCATAAGTTTTTTTACCATAGTATCCTGTAAGGTCAGTGACAATGTGCCTTCTGGAGCTTAGAAGGGTATGTCATTTAATCCAAGTCCCAAGAGCCATTTTAGGGGCTAATATGAGCAATAACAGCCACTTCTGAGGTCCTCTATAAACTTATTGGAAATGTCTTTCTCTCACTCTGTTTTTCTGATTAGGAATCGGTAAAGCAGTGTGGACCAAATCAGAACCAACCCAAAGGTCAGTACATCTTTCACGCTGTACCCAAACATTTTAGAGGTTGAGAAAGGTCTAGCTTGTTTTCACTGTCTTCCCTTTCTTGACCCCCTCCTCTATCTTATGTTTGGTGTGTGGTCTGATGGCCTCTCTGCTTGTTCTTCTGCATTTGGGATCAACATTCCCTGACTGGTACAAGGACATGTAAACTGAATCCATCTTTACCAGAAAGAGCAGCTATTCTCAGGCTCGATTTCATGCCTGGCTTGTATTGTTTGCCCCACTGCCATCCTAGGCATTAAAGTGCAGGTGGTGGGGGGAGGTCTACAATAGCCTGTTTAGCTGAAGCTGCTGTGGGATATGCTGAACCACTATATGCCTGGTCACCTTAGCTGGCCCCCTCCCTGGCCAGTTTTCATCTGCAAGTCCTGCGGTAGAGCAAATGCCTTGTATCTCTGAACTCCCTTTTCTGTGTGGATTTTTCATTATTGAGGATCTCTGTCCTTGGTTAAGCCAGATCCACTGGTATATTCCAGGACTGAATCAACCCTGTCATCTTAAAATTTGCACAGTCTCTGGGTAGCATGCTTTCATGCACCATTACTGTAGAAGCATTGGACATAAGAAACTATCACAATAATGAAGGAGCAAGAGGACCCTGTTGCTGCCATATCTGATCCAGAGGAAAGGTGTATTCGAGTTTTTCTTCAAGTATATTTTCAGGTGAAATAGAGACACCACATAGCCCAAAGAAATATTCTGGATGGTGAGAGGAGGGCTGTGAAGTCTCCCGTAAGGATGACAATGACTGCTCCAAAGACTTCTCTTGATGGCTGGTGCAGAAGGGTTTAGATTCATCCTCCATTGAAGAATTATCCCAACTGACTGGAGATTAGAATATAGAACTTTTTCTGAAGTTATAGATGTCCTAAAAGCCAGAGGGAATGTTTTGGTAATTTAGTCTAACTTCCTGAGTAACACAGAATAGAATTTCATCAAGTGGTTCTTGCATCTAGAAAGTGATTTGTGGATGAATTTATAGCATATGTTTTAAGACACAAAATCTTGATTTAAAGACTGCAAGTGGTGGAGAATTTACTGCAATCCTTTAGTATCTGTTCCAATGGTTAACTCTCATTGTTAAAAACTTACACATTATTTCCAATTTGAACATCACTGACTTCAACTTCCAGGCACTAGGTCTTGTTGTGCCTTTGTCTGCTAAATTAAAGTATTCACTAGTGTCAGATATCTTTTGCTGGCTAGAGTGGTTAACATCACCATCTGCTACAGTTGCAGGAGAAGCAGTGACTAGATAAAGGGTTAAGAGGATCAGGGAGCCTTATAAGGTTTAGAGGTTTGGAGAAATAGTATCCAAACTTTAATATGCTTATGCAAACTACTGAGCTTTTTGCAGTTTCCCCAACACTAATCATAGGTTGCAGTTGTCAAATATTTTTTTATCTAGAATAGAAGTTCCATCTACAAATATTGTTTGAACATTTAATTATTGCAGTTAATTCCAGAATATCAGCTGAAAAATACTGCTCAAGTGTATGTTTTTAGTCATGTAACATTTTGAATAGCTAGTCCGTGCATTTCAGTTCAGAGAGAATTTTACACCCAATTTATAGACTTCTGAAACTAAATGCTTACAATGGAAATGCTAGCAGACAGTTAATTTTAGTGCCATGAGTGGCACTGCAATTAATTCAGGCAAATTTGCACAAGTAAACAACACTAGATGAGCAGATGTTTAGTGAAGACTTGCCGTGTTGGTCCTGTATAATAGACTCATTTTCGGTTCTCCAGCTCGGTTCTCTGGGTCTCTGAAGATAAAAGCTGCAGAAGGTATGTTAACTTACATCTCTATTACCATCATGTATTACAACTGCCTCAGTAACTTAAAAAAGACATTGTAACATAAATTAGATGTTTAAATAGCTCTTGAGATGAAAAAATAATCACTATGGTGCTTTATTATTTTAATCACCTCTTATTTTTACCTTTAGAAATGTAACCAATCTGGAAGGGAAATGATGAAAAGCAGCAATAAAGTCTGGCCTTCTTCTTTCAGAAAGGGTTGCTTCTGTAGTAAGAGTAGGACAGCTTCATTTGGACATTATTATGAAAAGAACTTAAGATTTCATTCTATATTTTGAAAAATCAAAATATGCCTAAGTAGAGGTGGTAACTTGAGGTTTCTCTATTTTTGGAAATCAGTTTTTTGGACATGCAAAGTTTGCAAGACTAGTTCAAGTTCACAAACTATTTTCCTGTAAATTTAACTCATGACTTTTTCCAAGTGTTGTTCACTCAAAAAAAAAGTTGTTTTTTTTCTAGCCATAAAGAATTTCCTACAATATATTAGTAATAAAAGACAACTAACAGAGAAGGTTGACTTATATCTGGCTTGAAAGACTGGCTTTATTTTTTCATTCAAATTTTTCTCTCCACAATCTGATCCTTTTTTCTCATTGCTTTTCCTCTGCCCCTGCCCCACCCTACCCCCATCTGCCCACTCCAGTCTCATCCTATTATTTTCACTGGATTTCTCTGTCTCCACTGCATCTTTGATTTTTTCCCCCCTTCTCCACTTCATTCTTTCCTTTGCAGCTTGTGAATCCAGCAATCAAGATTGATATGAAGTTTTTCCAAGCCATGATGCTTTAATAGATTTGAAATTAGGCAAAATTAATTTTCTGCTCCCTACATTTAATTGTTTTTCATGGCCTTCATATTTTGCAATGACTTACAATACTGTGTAAATCCCACTACAACTTAAACTTTTGCTATTAAATTATTCATTTATATGAAATTTTAAAGCAAGATCATAACTATTGCTGCAGTAATAATGCTCAATTTCCCCCACAAATAATACTTAGAATTTATTAATTAATTGACTCTGGCCATTTTTGTCCCTTGTGCTTGCTTTCCACAAATATTTGAGTTAGTCATCTTTAATGGGTACAGAAGTTTACAGAAAGAGAATTTTAAAGTCCCCCGCTCTGAGATTTGCAGAAAGCCCTTTTTAAATTTACTTATGCTAGTTAGTGTTCACACTAGAATTGCATACATGATCAGCAAAAACAATATCACCTGACTTATCTGACCAATCAGAACTACCCAAATACAGCTCACATACCAATTATTGAAAATTGCTTACTTAGGAAACTGCTTGCAAAGAATAAACAGAATAAATTGCAAACTAAATTATCAAATCATTTTTAAGGACAAACCTGAGGAAATTGCTATCTGCTTGTGGTTATTTGATAAGCAAATAAGAGAATAAGGGTCAGTTCAGTGTAAATGATGTTGTACCAATAACTTCAGTTGGAGCTATGCTGACTTACGTCAGCTGATGATCTGGCCTTAAATTTCTTGAATAGCAATTTGTTTTTGAGTTATTTGTTCCACTCTAATCAATGACATTTTTTTCAAACTTAACTTAAACTGAACATAATATAGCACAGGAGCAAAGAAAACACATTTAAATGGGGTTGCCAGGTTGAAAGCAGAATTAGTGAGTGAGGGTGATGCAACATTAAAAAAAATCCCCCAAAATTATACTGCACAGAATAAACATTGTTAATGGAAAGTCATATTTCCTGTAGTATTTCTGTTGTTTTGTTTTGAAGCGTAAATACATCAAAAACATAACCTTTACTCCCCCAAACAAACTGTTTGTAAGGACTAACTCCTGCTCTTTTTAGTCATGAGATGAGACACATGTCCTTATTGGCAGGGACTCCATTCCAGCAAAGCACTTAAGCATGTGTATAAGTCCTATTGGCTTCAGCTGGACTTACAGACATGCTTAAAACCAAGTGCATGCTTAAGTGAATTGCTGAACTGGGGCCAGGAATACAAGCAGCCAACATTTGCCCTTTAGGGTTAGTCAGCTTCAACTAATGTTGCAGTTTGGCGAACTCAGCAACCTTATGCCATATTAACGTGGAACTAAATAAAACATTTAGCAAAACAAAGGGTTTCTCAATGGGCAAAGACAGACCAGACAAGTATGGGATCTGGGTACTTTTAGGCTAAGCTTTTGGGGGAGCAGGGACTGTACTATACATTTTATTGTACTGTTTTAGCATTTTTTGGATGCTTCTGCATTCATACCACTACTTCTTATTATTATTCGAATTGTGGTAGCACCAGAGGTCTAATCACAGGCCAGGGCCTCACTGTACTAGATTCAGTGCAAACGTTTAAGAAAACGATGGTCCTTGCCCCTCAGAACGTATACTGTTTCTACTACTAATATGCATTTTGTCAAGTGTTTTGTTACATGTGCATATTTAGCTGTGCTATCTCGTAGAACCCACCGTATAAGAGATCATTTTTGTAGTATTTACTATATCTGGCTCTTTATCTTGCCAGAATATTTTACAAATATTAACCACTTATACGTGCCCTTTAATGTGATTAGTCAAAGTAAAGAGTGAAAGCTCCCTGTGACTGCCCACTGCCAAGACTCCAAATGCCTATTGTAATTCAAAAGAATAATTGTAAATGTGAATCTAACATTACCATTTATATAAAAGTTTAATCAGACTTTCCATCCAGGATTATCAGGGGTTTCAGGATCACATGGATAGATGTTAGGATCACGTAGCTTTTCCTTGAGCCCCATTATGGTCTAAAACTACCAAGAATAAAGTTGAAGAACACAAGTTAAAAAGCTTTAAATAGATACGAATCAATGCAACAGCAACATGGAGGCATAATGATGCAGGGAGTGCCTTTTTAAGAGCTATTACTAAGAAAAGGTTGTATTTTATTCGACTGAACAACTTACCTGTATATAAACATTTTTACCACCTATTTGCAGACATTTATGTGTACCAGATATTATTTTATTCTTTGACCCAGGTTTCAAACTCATTTTTCTTTCTTAGATTGACAATTTTAGTTAGGCTCTACAAGTTATAATTATACTAACAGAGGCTTCATTCATATCATCTTTATATCTGATCTCAGAAGATACACCATGATCTTGTAGCTTTCTATGATACAATGTACTCACTCTTGTGTGCTTCATGTAACTTGCCCGGATAGGAACTCAGAGAGGATGTTGCACCCATATCTCTCCAGGGAGTGGGAACAGGCGGGTCGGAGAGTCAGTCACCACCTGCTAGAAGCAGGAATAGGAACTATCATAGAATCATAAAACTGGAAGGGACCTCGAGAGATCATCTAGTCCAGTCTCCTGCACTCAAGGCAGGACTAAGTATTATCAAGACCAGTGGTTCTCAAAGCCAGTCTGCTGCTTGTTCAGGGAAAGCCCTTGGCAGACCGGGCCTGTTTGTTTACCTGCCACACCTGCAGGTTCAGATGATCAAGGCTCCCACTGGCCATGGCTCACTGCTCCAGGCCAATGGGGGCTGCATGAAAAGCAGCCAGCACATCCCTCAGCCCACACCGCTTCCTGCAGCTCCCATTGGCCTGGTGCGGTGAACCACGGCCAGTGGGAGCCATGATCAGTCAAACCCAAGGATGCAGCAGGCAAACAAACCAGCCTGGCCCACCAGAGGCTTTCCCTGAAAAAGCAGAGGATCAGTTTGAAAACCACTGATTTAGACTATCCCTGACAGGTGTTTGTCCAACCTGCTCTTAAAAATCCCCAATGATGGAGATTCCACAACCTCCCTAGGCACTTATTCCAGTGCTTAACCACTCTGACAGTTAGGAAGTTTTTCCTAATGTCCAACCTAAACCTCCCTTGCTGCAATTAAACCCATTACTTATTGTCCTATCCTCAGAGGTTAAGAACAATAATTTTTCTCCTTCATCCTTGTAACTATGATGCTCTTGGGACACACACCAGTATCGGGACAGCAATCGTGTGGCTGGGAGAGAAACACAGTAGCACAAGCCTGAGCAAGGTCCTGAGTTGAGGCTGCTGGATGATGTGGCCCAGCTCAGCCAGGATCTTGGTACAGCCTTCCAGAGGTGTCAGCTCTTGGCATCCATGCTCAACACCTTTCTGGAGCACGTCTGCTTGTTGGACATTGACTCGAAGCTCATCACCATCTTCAGCACCAGCATCATCTACACCAGAGGCCCCACCTCCTAGTCTATTGAGAGGCTGAGGGAGATGGTTAAGTCTGAGATGAACAGAGCAATGTCTCACACGTCTGACCACCATACCACTGTCTTTATCATTTAGTCTAGATGTGGATATTTATTTCCATGATAAAATGGACAAGTTTACCTTGACATGTTAGTCAGTTGCAGAATGGCTTTTTATAGTATATTTTTATTCCAAGGCTCAAGTTGCCACCTCATCAAAGAACTAGAAGAAGATTTGTCTCCTTTGCAGATCTTGACAGATCCCCTTGAGGCTAAGGTACCCACACACAGGCTCCATAGTGCTCCTGGGTCTCCATAGCACAGCATGTTTCTTACTTTCCCTGTCACTGCCACACCAAAATCTTAGTCCAGTGGGTTTGTGTTGGGAGAACAGGTGTCTATTAATGTGACAGTGATATCATTAACTTATGCCTGGAATCACCAGTGTTGTCTGTAAATGAAGGTGGGAAGATGGTTATGATGTTACAGACAGCAGCCATTTCAGGACCCACACCTTTCCACTTGTGGAATGCTATTCTACAGAGCACCCACTGATGGAATTTTGTGGAATTGGGAGGATAAGGGGTAAGTGATACACAACTGATGTATTACTCCTTTCCTTCTCTCTCACCAAGGAGCGATACCCCAAATGTGTACTTGGGAACGCTAACAAGGGGACGATTGAACCCCAGGTCATCAACCTCTATTGCTGTGTAATATGTACAGTAAACTTTAATGAGCATCTCAGCATTAAAAATATAGTGTTTTACAGAAATGCATCAGAACTGCATTCTAAAGTATTTCTGCACACTTTGTATTCTGAATTGTTTATTTTGAACTAAAGAGTTCAAATAAAATTTAATTAAAAGGAATAAATAATAATTAGTAATTATTTAGGAGACCAACACAAATGATGCTTTCTGAATTTATGCCAGTTATCTAATGAGAATAAACCATATTCTAGAATTTTTTTTAATGTGAATAATGTGACTTTAACTGTTCATGAATAAATTTAGGGTGGAAAATAGAAGGAGGTTTCTAACTATCAGAAGACTGAGGTTCTGGACCAGTCTTCCAAAAGGAGTAGTGTGAGACAAACATCCCAACTAGCTTGATAAGTTTATGAACTGGACTATATGACCTAGTTGTATATGAAAGCAGGAGACTGGACTTGATGATCCATGAGGTCACTTCCCAGTCCTATGTCCTAATTTATTTTCCTAGATTTTTTCTTTATTCTTCTATTAGAATAACAAAGGGTTTTCCCCCCTTCCTTAAACATTAAGGATTCTTGCACAAACTAGTGTAACATCACCCCCTACTGTTCAATACTGATACCAGAATTAAACAGCAGATATATATTCAGCATATCAACATAGCATTACCTGAGTACTGTCTGCTCGACAGATTAGGAAGAACTGATTTCACTGTTGTAGTTCTAATCACATATTCATTAAACTATTTTCAAATAAATCAGTTTAGTCTTTATCTAATTTAGTTGATTGCTAGGATTTCTGGATAACTTAAATTAGCAAAATAGCTAAGACAGTCTGTGTTCTTTCATTTTAACTTTCCCTAATAAATATATACAATATTTAATTTGTAAATAAATACATTTGTATTTTAGGTCAGACTTATTCACATTATTTATTTTTATTTTAATCTGCATCCTCTCTGCTTGTCTATCAGTAGCATGACTTTGAACAACTTTCATTTTATAATAAAGTACTGGCAGGGGAAATATTATTCTGAACTGATTTGATTTTATAAGAAGGAAAAGATTTTGTTCATTTATTGATGTGCCTTATAAACCTATCCCAAAGTATATTTTCAGACTTCTACACTGACATTTTCTAACAAAAGTGCTAAAAGTTTGGTACCAATGGGTCAGATGCTCACTTGGTTAGTACCTTGCTGCCTGAGTTGCCCCAATGAATTGTACTGTGATGAAGAATTGTATCTTCGGCCCAGATTTTAAAGGTACATGGCCATTGCTGCAGTCAGGAGCCCAATGCCTAACTGATTTAGGAGCCGAAATCTCATTTTCAAAAGTAATTGGCTTGTAGAAGCCTAATCCATCACTTTTGAAAATGAGATTTAGGTTCCTAAATCAGCCAGGCATTGCAGTGCTGAACACAGCCATGTCTAAATACCTTTAAAAATCTGTATCTTTGCATGAGTATAATTTTAAAGTTTTGAAAATATCAAGTTTTGACTGATAATTATAATTATTTTAATTAGTAAAGTTAAAAAAAATATTTTGCACATCTTTTGCAAATTGCAAAAAATGCAGAATTCTCAGATGTCAAGGTTTTAAGTTCTTAGTGTGTTTTGCACAGCCTGGTTAATGTGAGTGTTATCATTTCTCCATTGTTTTATGCGGCCCAAATTGAAATCTCAAAGACTGGGAGAAGTCATTTAATTGTGTTTGGGAAACTTTGTCTAATCAAGTAGCCTCTTTTTTCTTCCCTTGAAGCCAGTAGAGTCTTAACTCTGACCAATGGTCCTGTTTACTAGTCAAATGAAGAATTTAAAAAACAAACAACAAAAAGCTTCTTCTGTGTGAGGGTATTAATAATGGAATCATACCTTTCAAATGCTCCTCAGTTGGAGGGAAATTTTTTATTTTAGTGCCAAAGTTACCTGTATGCTACATGTATGTGGTTTCCTCTCATTTTTATAGCTGAAGGTTATTTACATCAGAAATAAAAAATCATGAAATTGCATTTATGGAAAGAATGTTTCACATGAGAGAAGTGAATCGCACAGCATTAGAAATTTCCTTCATCAATAGCTCAGGCTACACTTTCAACAACAGCAGAACTGGGGGCCCTGTGTTAATAATGAAGGAGGTCATAGGGACTGAGCAGCAGCAGCAGCAGCAGCAGCAGCAGCAGAGCTTTGAAAAAAGTCCCTTGAAACTCAGCAGTTGGACAGATAGAACATGAGGATGAAAGAAAAGAACACTCTGGAGAAAGAAGGAAGTTAGCAACATCAGCTGAAGAGTTGGGTTGGGTGCATATAAATTTTATGACACCAATCTCATTTTCCAGCATACAGTGTGAATAGCAGCCCTCATGTGTTCTTTCCCTAGACTGGTATCACACAGCAGCCCCCAGTATGCTTAGTTCTATGACAGATACGGAGTCATAGCTGTTCTCCATCCCCTGCCCTGGACTAAACTTTTTCTGCTGCCAAGATGCCCTCTGCACCCATGGAAGACAGCAAGATTTGTCCCTATGACCAAAAATATAAACACACCTTAGGATTCAGACAGTGTGTTTAAGCTTCTCTGTTAAGATTGTGAAACATACCACAACAGGAAAAGTGCAGTTAAATAGGAAACATTAACCTATAATGCTTCAGGGGCCTGATCCAAAGTTCCCTGATGTCAAGTGAAAGGCTCCCATTGACTTCAATGGTCTTTGCATCAGGACCTAAGAACACAATTAGTGTGGTGCTCCACTGTACTCATTGGTGGAGAACACTGTCTGGTCTTTCAGTATTTCATTTAAGACCAGATTTTCAAGTGCTCAGCATCCCATCATTAGGGCTAGCTCTTCAACAGAGTTGAGCTCTCATTTTAGGAACCAGAATAAGAGCTTAGCAGCCCCATTGATGACATGGATGGTCACATTTTCTGAAGAGCTCATAATCCAGTGTGTCAAGATCTTTAAAAATAATTGGAGTGCTGATGTTAGTGGCTAAAGAGGAGCAGAGCTCTTTTTGAAAACTTGGTCTTAAGGTGACCACTGAGCTCTTGAAAATTTTGTCTTTAAACATGACCATCCATAGGTCATATTTCCTTTTTACTCCATGTCCTTGCTTGTTTGGATGCAAAACTTATTATAGTAGTGTGGCAGCACCAGTATAGTTTGAAGTTGCATCTTGACATCTGTTTAGAGCTTGACCTTTCATGTCTTTTAAAATCAACATGCTTAGTCAAATTCCTTTGAAATTTGGTGTGTGTTAGGAAGGTGCAGGTTAGAGTTAATGATCCACATTTAGAGTCATTTAAGCCAGGGAGCTCTGAGAAAAATAGTCATTTAAACAAATTTCTAGGTTACTTAGAGCTAGAGATAAAACGAACAGTGTAATGGGATCACAATAACCTCAATCTGTCAAGTTTTATGCAGGTAGTGCACGGCACCCACCATGTCTTTGGGGAACTCAAATTAAGAATGATATTTAAGAAAATGTACATTTTATGCAGTGTACATGAACCAATACAGAAAACCAGCTATAAGGTTTCTGTTCCTGCCATTTTATATGCTTGACTCATGTAAGTGCTCTAAAATCCAAATGGGTACTCAGATTGCTTTGAAATTTGGTGTGTCCCATTGGATAGTGTTAAAGGGGTCCATTGACCAAGTTTGGGGTCCATTGACCAAGAGTCACAGGCTCCTCCAAAAAACTGATTTTCTTCTGCACCCTCTTCTGTAGGGTGCTACCATTGGAGTCATGGATGGCAACTTTTTTTTAAGGGGGGGAATGTAATCAAAGTATTTGGAGGAAAATGAGACACGTGAATGCTGGGAGGAGAGGGCTATTAGGGGGTGGAAGAGCGGAGGATTAGGGAGAAAGGGTTTTGGAGCTGCAATAAGAAGGTTACAGTGTTACAGGGAGGGGGCTAAATGATGAGAGGGATGGGGAGAGGACAGAGGTTGGGCACTCAGGTGAGGGAGGCATGTCTCCCCCAGGTCTACCAGTGCACCCCAACTTTCCTGTATGCCCCAGCTCTGCCAGCACACCCCAACTCATGTACAAAGCCCATACCCGTCCACCAAGGTACTTAGATTGTGAGGTCTTTGGGGCTGAGATGGTCTCTATTATAGTGGTACAGCAGCGTCCCTATAATTAAGGTTTCATCATGACTCTGTTTAAAGGTTGATTTTTCTAAGTCCCTTACAATTGATATGCTTAGTTGGATTCCTTTGAAATTTTTTGTGATTTAAGGGGGTGCAGAATAGGGTCAGTAATCCAAATTTAGGGTTAGCAAGCTAGAGGTTGCAGTCATAGAAGCCCAGGAAGAGGGAAGAGGTTAAATAGCCATTTTTCAAAAAAATTCTAGGTGTTTTTTTTTTGTGCAAAGCTAGAGCTCAAATTATTGCAGTGATAAGGGTCAAAGTGGTCTCAGTTGGTCAATTTATATACAAGGTAGTTCAGGTCAGCCAATAAGTTCTGGGGGAGACAATTCTGAATGTTATTTAAGAACATATTCACTTCTTATCTGCCATAGAAGTGAAGTCCAGAAAAAGATTAGTGTGCATGTGCTGGTAAAAAAAATGTGAAACGTTTTATATGCAACCACTTTATGCTTGCCTGGGTAGTTCAAGAGAATGGGCTAATGCCATTGCCCCTGATAAATACTCTCCCACTGATGTTTCTAGTCTGAACATTTATCCACCTGTGCAATAAATATTTACTAACACATGTTGCTTGCTACAAGTTCTGTTGTATATAAAACCTGTTTTTATTGTATGGGACAGTTTACTGTGAACACACCAAAATAGTCAGCAGCCATTCTAACCAATGTTTTTGTCATAACAGGTGAGTAGGAGCCAGAGGCAAAGGACTCTGGTTTGGGGGGTGGGGAAGTGGGTAGAAGACAGGGACAAAGAGGTGTTGTGGCTCCAGAGGCGGTGGAAAATGAGGATGGGTGGCAGGTAGGCCTTGAATTGGTTGTTTGAGAAAATCTCTGTTTTACAAGCTTCTGGGAGAGACGTGGGAGGAATGGCTACTTTGTGATCCTGGAGACACTATGTGGTGTTTCTGAAGATACACAGTGCTGAGATTTGAAACTGACAATGCAGGTAACTTGATTTCGGAGGGAAGAGATACGCACTGTCAGGCTTGCCAGTTGAGGGATTCCTGGATCGTGACATTGCAGAACAGCATGACATGGTGATTGCTGACTTGGGCATAGAGAAGTGGCCTGTATTGGCATCATATTTTGCACACTCTACAGGATCTAACTAGTGACTTAAGAGGTTATGATCTACTGGACATTGTGGTGATATCTCACATAGCATGGTTTATATGCAATATCACAGTTATAAACAGATGAGGAATATGGGGATTATAAGATGCTCCTCCAAGGTATAGAATTGAAGTCAGTGTTACTACTCATCTTGGTAAGCATCTGCCAACATAAGTAAGGGTTCTGCAAACTGGCCTAATATAAGAACCCATTCTGCCACCAAATATGCATTGGAATCAATTGAAATTGTCACCTAGGGCTGAAAAAGACCCTACAATCTGATAAACTCAGCTATGTTAGTAGAAAGAAACCCAGATGCTTTTATTTTCTCCCATTGAGTTATTATACTGGGATGCCATCCACTTAGAAAGATATCAGGCTTTTGATGCAGAATAACACCCTTTTAAATTCTAGCTTCTCTTATTGGGAGTCTGAGTTAGGATGATCCATATGATTCACAGGCAAAGAATAGCTATAGTCAAGTCTCACAATTTCACAATATTTTTGTACAAAAGGTTAACTGTCTTTCAACACAGACTTCCTTCTGTTTCACTGATGCAGTTTATTCCCACACTAGGTCAGGTCAGTGAAATTAGTGTACACAAAAGAGAAAACTGAAGCTTTAGTCTGCCACTTTATTACTTAAAATAAACAAAGCTCTAATAAATTATTGTCAAGTTCAAAAAGAATTGCATTTATTCCTGTGTGACCTTTTGTCAAACTGTGTATCCTTCTGTTTCCTGTACATGAACCACCTGTACAGATAAGCCTTTTTACATGTCCTCATTCATTTGCACCAATATAATTCAATAGCCATTTCAAAGAACAGTTATAGATTTCCCACTCTATGGTGGTGACCTTGATAAAAAAATAAAAGAAAAATTCTGATGAGCTGGCACAGTGATTCCAATTTTTACAATAGGCGTATTTACTCTTTAAGAAAAGATATAATTTGTACACTGCATTACGGATATGGTCATCAAAACTGATTATGGTTATAAAAAGAAAAGAGGATTGAAAAAATAATAAGAAGGTCATTTTAAAAAACATTGGAACCAATACAATAGTAGTTGTCATCTAGGAGTAAGTACTCAGCTGGTGTAAATGGTCAGTGGAGTTTTGACCATTCACACCAACGGAGGATCTGCCCCCTAGTCACTTCTCCACGACTATTAAAATTAAAGGTAACTTGCAAAGCTAGAACCAAATTCTGTAATTTTACCAATATAGGCAGAATCCCCTCAAAATCTAAAAGAGTTATTGAATACCTTAAACTCTTATTTTACTTCTTCTGTCCATCACCATCAAGCATGGCTGGAAAACCCTATAAACTATAATTTAATAGGGAATAGTCTTCAAGTTTTGAGCCATCCTATGCAACTCTACAGAATTCAAATATAACTTTCTATTTGTGATATAGGAGTGTCCAAAAATGGATAGTAACGATATTTTATTATAGTCTGTAGGATTTTTCACTTAGGGCAGCTCCTAGAACCCTTTTGTAGCACAAACTGACTCCTAACAGGTCAAGCATCCCCAAAGGTATTTATCAGAGTGAAACATATGCTAGACATCACAAAACTATGAAAGAATGTGTGTGGATAACATTGTGTTGGAGTAAAAGTTGAGAAACCGAGTCACAAATGTATCCAATTTAGGCTTAAAATCAATTTTTGTATTTATAAAATTTCAGGACAGAATTATTGTCACTTATAGCGTCTGGACATACATTTATGCCAGACAAACAGACAAGATCGACTTGGTAAATGGACCCAAGTCACCACATCCCAGGACATCAGGAAGTCCTTCCATCTTCCATGACGGTCATTGCCTCCCTGATCTCCTGGTCGTGTCCTTCGTTCCCATCCTTCAGTTTCTAGTCTGGTATTTCTCCAGTTTGGGCTCATTTTCACCAAGGTCTTTTATACGTTTCTATATTACAGAATAAGTAATCTTTATCCAATTGGCTTTTGGTTTTATGTAACCTGTACCCTATGCATGCACAAGCTCCAATTACCCAACCTCTGCATCTTTCCTGCTGGCTTTGCAGTTTCTGGATCCTGTCACTTTATGTCACCCTGCCCCTGGGTCATCCCACAAAAAGTGTTTCTTATTGTTACACCTCAAGACTTCACCAGAACATGTTACCTTTGTTCTGTCAGCAATAAGCAGATCAGCAATGTATGTAAAAGAAGAATTGGTAAAGCCACACTTATACCAGCAAGGCCTTGGCCTAAACAATGACCTCATCTGCACTCATTCACTATCCATACGCAACCCCTTTGGGGTTTAGAGAGCATGGCCCCTTTAAATCATTTTCCTAAGGCGGGGAAGTAGTGAGAGAAAGGAGGGAAACTCCAGGGTGTGGCTCTGGAGCTCCAGACAGAGAAGGGCTGCGGCCCACAGGGAGAACTTGCCTGAAGCCTGGGAAGGACAGGGAAGCCGAACAGGGACACTCCAGGACAGGAGCCAGGAGCAGCACTGTGCCAGGGAGGAATCGCCCAAGAAGGACAGGCCGGAGCTGGACCCAGTATCACTCCTGCCCAGAGCTGTATGGGGTTGTGAATACTGGGGCTTGTGACTCTGCACTGGGAATAAGGAGGGAGGTTGCAAGCTAGTTAAGTGGGGAGGTGGTTGCTCTGTGTGGCTTTGCAGAGAGCGGCAGAAGAGGGAACCGAAGGGGTTTGCTGGGGAGAGTTCACTGGCGCTGAAGACGACCAGGAGCACCCAAGACTCACCACTGGACCGGAACTTTGCTCAGGACTCCTGAACTCTGTGTTTACACACATTGCTCAGTGTCTGCCCTTCCAGACTGTGCTACCACTGGGCCTGTTGGGCCTTGGTTTGGATGCAACCCTGTTTTACCACTGCCCCTATATTTCCCCTTGTTATTTTTCTCCTCTTATCCCTCTGTAAATAAATATTTCCCTTTCTTATATTCATTGTACTTTTCCTGTGGGTGTGGGTGTTCGCTCTGGGGAGGTTAGAACAGGTGCTCCTGGGTGGAAGGGATTTTTCCTGCTGCATTCCTGCATGTGCTTTCTCTTGGCCAGAGCTGCCTGCAGAACAGACTCCATCTTGGCTACAAGGGCACTAAAATTATCCTTGGTGGAGCATACTGGGACTTTGCAGTACACACGTGCACATACCTATGTTGTGCACCCTGGGCTCTCCTTCACAGAGCAAAGAAACTCCTGAATGACTTTCATCTCAGTTTAAAAATAAAAAATGGAGAGGGGATTACTAGAAGACCTGTGCCAAGGGGCAAGAATCCCAGTAACCAAAGCTGTGCTGGTGACAGGGTTCCAAGAAGAGATGGAACCAAATGAAATTGAGGAGATCCTAGATGCAACTGAAGTACTGGGGAGGGTAAAGGTCACACCCATATTTACAACTGCAAAGTGAAGGGCATGGTAGCACTATGTACTCACTCCAAGGAAGAAGATCTTGATAAAGTGCCTAAAGAGGTGCAAATAGGAGGTATCCCCTGGACAATTCTGAGGGCAGAGCTGTCCACTACTAGTGTGCCTGTGTCACTTGAGGTGGATTCTTTAGTGCAGAAATTGCACACTCTGAGGTGGATGAGAAGCGGACAACAGAGGAATTAATTTTGGCATTAGGAGGGTCTCCAACACCTGCAGTACCCAGCCTGGTGGGATGGGCCAAAGAGCTGGGAAACGCTCTCAAAGATGCATTGAAGCTGGCATATGAAAGTGCTCCATACAAGCGGTTACATTCTTTCTCGGAGGTGTCACCTATACCCTCAGGGGAGGATGATTACAAGACTTAGAGGGATTTTATGGTGCCAATTGTCCAAGAGTGGGAATGCTCTGATGTTGAGAAGTGGAAAAGTGCTTGAGAGTCTGAGGGGACCTGCCATGCAAATTGTCTGAGCCTTGAAAGACTCCCAAACAGCTGCTGCAGTTCAAGACTATTTAAGCACTTTTGAGAGTGTCTACGGTGCTACTGATAGCAGTGAAGACCTGTATTATCGTTTCCACCATACCTATCAGGAGCCCCACAAACGATTGTTGGATTTCATCAGGAGACTAGAGGATTTGATACAGCAGGTAGTGCGGAAAGAGGTCATTCCCACCAAGCAGGATTGATTCTGATTGGTTGGACCAGTTCCTTCAGGGCACCCGACAAGATGGGCTAATGTTGTGGCGACTGCAGCTGAGGGAGCAGGCCCAAAACCCACCCCCATTCCACAAGCTCATTCGAGAGATACGTGAAAAGGAGGAGAGATTGTTGCAAGTGGATGCAGTGGTGCAGCCGAAGAAGGTAGGGAGTCACACCGCCACAGTGCTTGGAGAGATGGAAGAGAGGCCCCGCCAGTGGTAGTGGCACTGAGGGATTTGACCTGAGAAGTGGCCATGATGAAGGCTCAGGGACATACTATGCCATCCTCAAGAGGGGAAAGTAGCAGGAGGGGTAATACCCAGTGAGAAAGTTTCTGTTACAACTATGGGAGAGATCATCACTATGCCTTGGACTGCCAAAACAAGGCAGATCATGTAAGGGTATCTCAGAGATTGCAGCAAACCATTAGGGAGCCTCAGGGAAACACCAACAGGCCTTGGGGAAGGAGCAACCCAAGATCCTGAAATTCCAAGGCTCCCCAGAAAAAAACACAAACAAGGGTTTACACATAATTACAAATAGTTAGAAATATTGCTATCAAAACTCTTAATCTTACCATTAACAATCCTCCATTTTGTATGTCAGTGTTATAAGTCAGTATGTGTTGGGGAAGTTTGGAGAGCATGCTATGATTCTTTAATGTCAACATTTCTTATCTTCTTTAAATATGTTTTTTTTTCATTCCAAGTCCAATTTTGTTTGTGAATAGGGCTGTTGATCAATCGCAGTTAACTCACGTGATTAACTCAAAAAAATTAATTGTGATTAAAAAAAATTATAGCAATGAATCACAGTTTTAATCACATTGTTAAACAGTACAATACCAACTGAAATTTATTAAATATTTTAGATGTTTTTCTACATTTTTACAGACAACTCGCAGAAGTCTGTAGATCACAGGCCCTGGTTCTCATGGGAGATTTCAATTATCCTGATATCTGCTGGGAGAGAAATACAGCAGTGCACAGGTAATCCAGGAAGTTTTTGGAGATCGCTGAGGACAACTTCCTGGTACAAATGCTGGGGGAACCAATGAGGGGCCTTGCACCTCTCGACCTCCTGTTCACAAACAGAGAAGAGTTGATCAGGGAAGTAAGGGTGAATGGCAACCTGGGCAGTAGTGACCATGACATGGTAGAGTTCAGAACCCTGGTCAAAGGAAGGAAGGAGAGAAGCAGAACGCAAACCCTGGATTTCAGAAAAGCGGATTTCAGCTCCCTTAGAGAAATGATGGGCAGGATTTCCTGGGAAGCTGAACTGAAGGGGATGGGTGTCCAGGAGAGCTGGCAGTTTTTTAAAGAAACCATTGCTAAGGAGCACAGGAAATTACCATACCGATGTGACAGAAGAAGGAAGTGTAGAAAGTGCCTCGCATGGCTTAGCAGGAACTCAGTGGTGAAGAAGCACAAAGAGTGAAGCTTACAAAAAATTGGAAGCTGGACTAGATGACTGGGGAGGCATATAAGTATTATTTGCTCGGAGCCTGCGGGATATGAATCAGAAAGTGCAAGGGCAATTTGAGTTGAAATAGCAGGATGTGAAAGGTAATAAGAAGGGGTTTTACAAGTACTTAAGCACAGAAAGAGGGATTTAGGGGATGGTGTAGGTCCTTACTCAGTAGACGCAGACTATCCTACGTGTGGAAGTATGGAAAAAGGCTGAATACTCAATTCCTTCTTCACTTCCATGCTTTACGGTGCAGGGATTCACTCCAGACTACCCGGGGAACACAGAGAGGAGAGGAGAGAGCAGCCCACGTGATAGAGTGTCAAGTTGGGACTACTTAAGGACATTAGACGTACACAAGTCTATGGGGACTGGACGAACTGGCGTCCTAGAGGTGCTGAGTGAGTTAGCTGATTGATTGCAAGAGCCTGTTGACATTATCTATTTGAATTCATGGCGACAGGAGAGGTCTCAGAGGACTGGAAGGAAAGCAAATATAGTTACCTATCTTTAAGAAAGGAAAAAGGGGAGGATCCAGGAACTACAGATCCAATCAGTCTCACCTCAATTCGTGGAAAAATCATGCGAGCAGGCTGAAGGGAATCCAGCCTGAAACACTTAAGAAAACAAGGTGATCAGAAGCAGTCAGCATGGAGTTCACCAAGGGCTAATAATGCTGACCAACCCTGATTGCTTTCTATGATGAAGATGACTGGACTTGTGATGGGGCAAAGCTGTTGATGTTGTATACCTTGATTTAGTAAGCTTTGACACGGTTTCCCACAGCATTCTCACAGCAAAATAAGGAAGTATGGTTGGAGGAATACGACTGTTGAAGTGGATAGAAAATAAAACGGGTTGAATCAACGGGCCTCAGCGGGTAGGTATCAATGTCACAACTCTAGTTGGCAACCAGTAACAAGTGGGAGTGCCCCCAGGGGTCTGTCTTAGGGCCGTCTATTCAATGTTTCCATTAAATGATCTTTGGATGGATGGGATAGATTGCACATTAAGTAATTGCAGATGACACAAGTTGGGGGGAGTGGTGGAACCCACTGGAGGGCCAGGATAAGATTCAGGGAGACTTAGACAAATTGGAGAAGTCATGGGCCACAAGAAACCTCATGAGTTCAAACAGGACAAGTGCAAAGTCCTGCACTTAGTAGACAGAAAACCCTATGACTGTACAGGTGGGGACTGTTTGGCTAAGTAGCAGGTGCTAAGAAAAAGGATCTTGGGTTACGGTAGATGGAAAGTTGAACATTGAGCTACAGTGTGCTCTTGTAGCCAAAAAGGCTAATAGCACTGGCTTTGTATAGTAGGAGGTGGCAGCAGACTCGAGGATGTGATTATTCCTCGTATTGGCACTGGTTGAGGCCGCATTGGAGATATTGATGTGCCAGTTTTGCGGTGCGCCACATACAAAAAGGACGTGGAACATTGGAGAGAGTCCAGCGGAGGCAACAAAAATGGTATTTAGAGGACTAGAAGCACATGACTTATGAGAGAGTACTGAGAACTTAGGCTTATTTAGCCTGCAGAAGAACAGACTAAAGGGGATTGATAGCAAACTTCACTCTTGAGCGGGTGTGCTCCAAGGAGGAAGGGAGCTAGGCTGTGCTCAGTGTGATGGAGGAGCAGAACAATGAGCAATGGTTGAAGTTGCAGTTGAGGAAGTCGAGGCTGGATATGTAGAAAAACTTTCTACTTAGGAGAGTGGCTGTGAATATTGGAATGGGTTCCTAGGAGGTGGTAAGAGATCTCATTTGAGAGCGATTAAGGTCGGCTAGACGCGGGACTTGGCTGGGAATTATGTACGGGAAAGTGGTTCCTGCCTTTCAGCGAGGGGTTGGACTAGATGACCTATGAGATCCCTTCCAACCTTGTTATATGATTCTTGATTCTATGATTTTCATATATATTGTATTCTGTGTTGCAATTGAAATCAAAGTGTATATTATTTTTATTACAAATACTTGCACTGTAAAAATGATTAAAAAAAAAAAGAAATTGTATTTTTCAATTCACCTCATACAAGTACTGTAGTGCAATCTCTTTGTTATGAAAGCACAACTTACAAATGTAGATTTTCTTTTGGCTACATAGCTGCACTCAAAAACAAAATATAAAACTCCACAGTCTACAAGTCCACTCAGTCCTACTTCTTGTTTAGCCAATCAGTAAGACAAACAAGTTTGTTTACATTTACAGGCGATAATGCTGCCCTCTTCTTATTTACAATGTCACCAGAAAGTGAGAACAGGCATTTGCATGGCACTTTTGTAGCTGACATTTCAAGGTATTCACCTGCCAGATATGCTAAATATTTGTATGCCGTTGCATGCTTTGGCCACCATTCCAGAGGACATGCTTCCATGTCGATGATGCTCATAAAAAAATAATACATTAATTAAATTTTTGTGACTGAACTCCTTGGAGGGAGAACTGTATGTCCCTTGCTCTGGTTTACCCACATTCTGTCATATAGTTCATGTTATAGCAGTCTTGGATGATGACAGAGCACATATTGTTCATTTTAAGAACACTTTTACTGCAGATTTCACAAAACGCAAAGAAGGTACCAATGTAATATTTCTAAAGATAGCTATAGCACTCGACCCAAGGTTTAAAAATCTGAAGTGCCGTCCAAAATCTGAGAGGAACGAGGTGTGGAGCATGCTTTCAGAAGTCTTAAAAGAGCAACTCTCTGATGTGGAAACTACAGAACCTGAACCACTCAAAAAAAAAAAAATCAACCTTCTGCTGGTGGCATCTGACTCAGATAATGAAAATGAACATGCGTCGATCCACACTGCTTTCGATTATTATCAAGCAGAACCCGTTATCAGCATGGACGCATGTCCCCTGGAATGATGGTTGAAGCATTAAGGGATATATGAATCTGTAGCACATCTGGCACATAAATATCTTGCAATGCCCAGCTACAACAGTGCCATGCAAATGCCTGTTCTCACTTTCAGGTGACATTGTAAACAAAAAGTGGGCAGCATTATCTCCTGCAAATGTAAACAAATCTATTTGTCTTAGCGATTCGCTGAACAAGAAGTAAGACTGAGTGGACTTGCTGGCTTTAAAATTTTACATAGTTTTATTTAAGTCCAACTGTCACGATAAAGAGATTGCACTAAAGTACTTGTATTAGGTGAATTGAAAAATACTATTTCTTTTTGTTTTTTTGACAGTGCAAATACTTGTAATCAACAATAAATATAAAGTGAGCACTGTACACTTTGTATTCTGTGTTCTAATTGAAATCAATATATTTGAAAATGTAGAAAACATCCAAAAATATTTAAATAAATTATATTCTATTATTTTTTAAATGCTTGACAGCCCTATTTATGAATCATCACAAAGAAACTTCATTAGAAATTTTCCTGTGAATGCATTTTTGAGGGGTGTCTCCATTCTAGGGCTTTGATATTTAATTGTTTTAATGGTACCCCAACACATTACTAAAACTTTTTACCCTGAATAATTCATTTTATTTTTTGGATTATGTTTCATTAGGACTTTGGGACTGAAATTAGGAATTCAAAAGGCATCTGGATCCCAGGCAGAACTTAGCTATGGACAAAGATTCATTCCAATAAGTTTTATACATATTTTAGGTATCCTGGACCTGCAAGGACTATATAGTCTACCAGGTTTGGGCTTCATGTCATTTTTTTTTACAGTATAAATTGTTCTAGTTTTCATGTTTCAATTTGATTTGTAGGTATCTCTGGATATGGGTACAACTCTCTTCTTGAGGATTTGGGAAAGAACCAAATCTAAAAGTGTGTTTGAATCTGGTGCTAAATAAGTAACAGATCCAACAGTACACATACTCCTGCATTTGGTAATAGCAGCTGCAGTAACATCATGCACTGAGTAGTTCCATTGACTTCAAGTCTTTGCAAGATCAGGGTCTACTTCTTCAGCTGCTAGATAATTTTAACATGTTTCAAGGAGCACCTAGAATAAAGAGTAAGAGCTCCGATTTATACGTATATATAAATCAAAATGAATGAACAGAATATCTTCTGTACCAAAGGTGAGCAATAAAAAAGATTAGCAATGCACTTTCTTTCCTCCTAACAAATGAGAAAAGCTTATTTTGGCAAGATGTATTGATTTTCAAAAATACACACCTTGGTTGTGTGCAAAAACCATTCAGTTACAATAGCCTTTTTATTCACGCCCTTACATATTTTGCATGCATCATTATTTGTTTGCACTCACTGGCACACATTATGTCACAATGTAGGTGCCTATGTTTGAAAAGTTGGCCATATACGTTTTCATATTTGAGTACTGATCTTCTGACCATTCTTCTGAATGATACTCTGGAAGAAAAGGTAATGGATTTTAAGTTCCCAAGACTTCTCTCCCTCAGTCATCATTGCAAGTCTGAAAACAGTATTCTCAAAATTAAGTTCAAGTCCAAATAAATATAGCAAATGATGTCACCGAATTGGGGAAAATAAGACAGGTGACGTCTGTGGAATTGCAGACACATTAGGTAACATATTCACAGGTAGGGGACGGTGTCATGATCTGCCTTTGAGTGCACATACTGTGTCTTTGTCTCTGTGTCTGAGTAGTCAGAGGCTGCATTAATGTATGTCATTTGTGCGGTAGGAGAAAGGAAGAGGGGAGAGAGGAAAGACCGAGAAGCTGGAAAATAATAATTATGAACCTGCTTTCCTCCATCAAAGCATCCATGGGACACTAAAATAGACTAAGAGGTGTAACAATGAGCAAGCTTCAATGTCTGCATGTTTGGTTCACATAATCATCCAAAAGTCTGGATGCATATCAAAACTTCTAAGTCAGGGATCGGCAACTTTTCAGAAGTGGTGTGCCGATTCTTCATTTATTCACTCTAATTTAAGGTTTTGCATGCCAGTAATGCATTTTAACATTTTTAGAAGGTCTCTTTCTATAAGTCTATAATATATAACTAAACTATTGTTGTATGTAAAGTAAAAAAGACTTTTAAAATGTTTAAGAAGCTTCATTTAAAATTAAATTAAAATGCAGAGCCCCCCCGACTGGTGGCCAGGACCTTGGCAGTGTGAGTGCCACTGAAAGTCAGCTCACGTGCCGCCTTCAGCACCCATGCCATAGGTTGCCTACCCCTGTTCTAAGCTGTGGAGAATGGTGTTAGTTGTCCTGTACCCTCTACTTTCAGCCTGAATGCAGGTACTACATAAAAAATGGGTTCAGAGGAAAGTATAAATTAAATATTTGCTTTGAGCCTCCAAAAATGTTCCTGGCTAGCTTACTAAAAAGCAGATACATGTAGACAAGATCTTCATTAATTTTTCTTTTTGCAGACTTGTAATCACATCTTGAATAAGGTATACATTCCCTGTTCATTCCACTCTGGAATGTTTCCAGAGTGACTGTTTTGATGCTCTTAATGATTCTATTTCACTGTATTTGTCTTAGGTCTTTTGGGTTTCAACAAAAGTCACTAATCCTTATCCAAACCAAATTTATTACACTGAACAAAGAACAAGGAACACTTTGGTTAAACACATAGAGAGATTGCTTTATACTGGTGATGGAAAAATAAAACAAAGAATCAGAGTCACAAAGCATGATGAAATATCCTATGATTCTAACAGTTAAACCAACTCAGCAAAACAGCTTTAAATCCATTTGATTTAATATCTCATAAAAATCTTTTCTTGTATTTTCAGTTTTCTTTTTTTCTAGCATTTCACTCAATTTGGGAAATTTTAAGTATTAATAGCCTTGGGATGAAGAGATGATGAAGATCTGGAATTGATTTGAAAAATATTTAGATTAAGTATATATGTGTGTATGTATATAAATAAACAAGCCTAAATAAAAGCCATAAGTAGTAACTATACATTCATATTATACTCATCTTATTTGTTATAAACAAAATGGAGTTAAGCCACAGAGTCCAGGTTTCAGTTTTGCAAAAAATCAGTGCTCAAGATTCTGGCTTGCAACACCAGAACAAGAGGAGCTTCTGATCTGAGTACGATTATCTGAATTTACAAAGCTCAGAGTGTGGAGTGTTCAAATAAAAGATTTTGGTTTTGGCCTAAGTAAAAACCTCTATAAAGGCACAGTCAAAGTAGGTTTGGTTTTGTAAAACCTTAGGATTTTGAATACTTGTACTTAAACCTGCCTGTTTTATTAATAATTTTTTATTATTATTAGCAGTGATATTCTGATTGCATGAATATGGTGTGCATTGCCAGATACATAAAGTAAAATAGCCTGTCCTAACAAGTTTGCAGTCTAAGGACCAGATCCTGCAATATGATGCAAGTGAGTGAACCGCTGCTTTTCTTCAGAGCTCCATTGACCTCAAGACTGGGGCCTAAGAAGGAAAGTGATATTAATGTGTGCAATAAAAAGGGGGATACAATCAAAATATGTACAATTGTGTAGATATATATCACAAAGAGAGAGAGAGAGGAACACTGGCCTTTGTTCATATTTATAATTAAATACTAGAGCTGCATGAAACTTTTCAGTAAAACTTTGAATTAAAAATGGCCTTTTTTGGGACATGAAAATATGCACAGATTTGTCATCTTTTCAAACTTTCTGTATGACTGAAAAAACTAGAACCTAACTTTTATTAAGTTTCATTTTGAATTTCTTAAAGTGACTATGAATATAAACAATATCTGCAGATGTAAAATACGATTACAGACTGACAAATGATAATGAAATCTTCTTGAAACACCTATGTTCCCCCCAGATATTACACTGCAGTTGAAATAGGCTGTCAAAAGAAAATTTGGATGAAAACTTCTTATCTTTATGTGTTAAGCAGTTCATTTTTTAGCTCCCAAATACAGCTTCAAAAAGGTCTTCTCTGTCATAGATAAACTCACAGGATGATAAAGCCCTGTATTTATGCTTTATTTGTTGTAATATCATTTAATAGCCCACTATTCATCATGTCCTGCCTCATAACTTTCTGCAGCTTCTTCCAACTATCTGATTCCATGCAGGATTTGAAAGGCAAGATGAGATAAAACACATGCATAGACTGTCAACTACGTGGGACCACCATCCACGCAGTCAAATAGCACCCAAACTGTTTATAGTGATCATCATTAGTCAGGAGGTAATCTTTCATGATAGAGTATTGTTCATGGTACTTGCCAAAACATATACCAGTGCTGTGTTGGCCTAACAAGACACCTGCTCTTGTTACAGTATAGAAAATAACACTTTTGAAAATGGAAATGAATTGGGGAGGAGGGGAGGAGAACTTTGACAAAAAGCAGATCTACAATAACTGGCCTTCAAAGTGCTCTTTTGTACTTAAAAAAAAATGACACGAAGCAACAGCAAACCCGAATCTTTTTGGTAATCCTTGGTTTTAGAACTATAACCTTTAAGGTCTTTTAGAATACATTTAGATAGCTTGTGTGATATTGATTCTCCTTCATAAATAGGATTTTACATTAATTTGGGACAGTCTCCCTGCTGGATAAAGATAAGAGACCACATCGTAGAAGATAGGTCATCTTACTTGTGCATCTGTTGGGAACTAACTTGAATGGACAGTGAGAGACATGTTGGGGGGAGGGGTCCAGAGCCTGTCTCCTTAACTTTATAAATAAGCCCTTGCTTAACTAGCAAAATTGCACCCATATAGCTAAACTGATTTAAAACTGATATAGTTAAACCATTGGAAACCCTTAATATAGAGACATTTACATTGGCTTAACACTGCTTTTTCTAAGGAAGTCTTTAGATATTTGAGGTGTGGTAAACTTAAATAAAAGGTGAAACTTTTCCATAAATATTCATTTTTATTTAACATTTCTGGATACATTCTAAGAATACCATGTAATCAGGAGAAATTACTATTTTTGTTATGGTTGCAGATTACAGCTGTGTTGTGTCTTGAGACCGTATGTCTTACACACATGGAAGAAACTATGTGAAAAAAAGTGGAGTTAATTTACAGCAAGTGTAGTAGTAAAGTTCAGATTTAGGAAGCAGGAAAAATACCTACTTTGTTTTTTACTGGTGAAAAGTGTGTGTACTATTCATAGATTTTTAAAGCCATATGGGACCATTATGATCATCTAGTCTGACTTCCTGCAAACCACATGCCAGAGGTTCAGCTGTGGTTTGTGCCCCTATGCCAATAACTTCTGGTTGAACTGGAAAGACATGAAATCCTATTTAAGACTACAAATTATGGAGGCTTTACCCTACCCCTTGGTAATGAGTTCCAAGTTGTTTATTTTCACTCTGAAAATTTGCACTTATTATCAAGTTTGTTGATTTTAACTTCTAGCCATTGTGTCTTGTTATGGCGGTTTCCTAGATTAAAAAGTCCTCTACCATAAAATATTTTCTCCCTGTGTAAATAATGATAAACACACAACACCCCCCTCCCCCCCACACACACATTATAAAAATGTTAGGGTTGCAAAGTCAAGCTCTCAAATGTTAGGAAGTGCCAGAATTAATATTGTCTAAGCAACTTAAATTTGGCCTCCTTTGCATATGCATTAAGATCAAGTCATTACCTACTTCACATACTATTCACACAGGCCCCTTGTTCAGGATGGATAGTGCTCAGTGAATGAGCAGCTATCTAATATTTTATTTTATTCTCATTTTTCAGTGTGTGGCCCCATGTCTGATTTATTGCTTACTATTCAAACCCTGCTCTGAATACAGGATTAATTTCCTCATGAGCTTTTTGATGCTGCTTATCATGCCAGTATCTCAGTACTCCACACACTAATTGATTTATGTTCACAATACACCTGTGAGGTGAGGGATGGTATTTATCCTTATTTTACCTCTGGGGAACTGAGGTAGAGAAATTAAGGTCAAAAGTGTCCACTCTTTTGGATACCCAATTTGAGACACCCAGGGCCTGATTTTTCAGAGTACTTAGCATTTCACAGTACTTTATATGGTAATGCTCAACTCACACTGATTTCAGATACAGCTTTGAGTGCTCAGCTCCATGTGTCTCAAACTGGGCACTTATAAGATGAGAAGCACACAGCTAGCCACATATGAAAAGCTTGGTTTGAGTGATCTGACTAGCATCATATAGGCTCTATATGGCACAGACAGGGCTAGAATCCAATTCTTCAGGGTGGCATTCAGCTGCCTTAAGCACAAGGCCATCCCTTCTCTTCCTGCAGTCCCCATCCTCATTTGCAGCAAGTGAGGAGATGGTTGTCTTTAGAATTCCTGCCTTCACTACACAACCCTGATTCCTCCTTAGAACACAGTCCATTTTCTGTATCGAATGAGCAAGGGTCCTGTGGGAAAAAAATAGTGTCTGTTTATGTAATTAAAGCTATATCATAATGCATTCACAGGGAATTGCTGAATGTTGGCTATTTGGCATAGAGGCCATTTAACACTGCACTGGACCCAATATGTGCCTAGTATTTGGGAAAGCTAAGAGTTTATAAAGTTGCAGTCCACTTTAAAATCCATCTTGTCATAAACAGATAGCTAAGGGTTAATGTTTCTTTTACCTGTAAAGGGTTAACAAAGAGAACCAAACACCTGACCAGAGGACCAATCAGGAAACAGGATTTTTCAAAGTCAGAGACGGAATGTTTGGGTCTGTGTCTTTTGTCTGGCTCTCAGCTATGAGAGGGGATCTTTTCTATCTGTAAGCTTCTAATCTTCAGTTTCAAAGTTGTGAGTACAAAGGTAGAAAAAACAATAGGCTGTTATTGTTTTTTTTGTATTTACATGTGTGTAGTTTGCTGGAATGTTTAAATTGTATCTCTTTTTGAATAAGGCTGTTTATTCATATTTTTATTTTAAGCAATAGCCCTGTATTGTCACTTTAATACAGAGATTATTTTTTTGTCCTTTTTCTTTCTTTTATATAAAGCTTTCTTTGTTTTAAAACTTGTTGACTTTTTTTTTCTAGTTATGGCAAGGGGATAGGAATCTCTGTGCCAGGATTACTGCCTCTCTCAGGGAAAGACTGGGAGGAGGGAAAAGAAGGAGGGGGAAGGTAAATTGTCCTCTTGGGTTTGTGTTTCAAGGGATTGAAGCAGGGAAATCTCCTAGTATACCCAGGGCGGGAAAATCTGGGAGGAAGTAAAGAGCAGGAAGGGAAATGGTTTATTTCTCCTTGTTTTAAGAATCCAAGGGATTTGGGTTCTTGGGGTCCCCAGGGAAGGTTTTGGGGGGACCAGAGTGTACCAGGCACTGGAATTCCTGGTGGTGGCAGGCTATCAGATCTAAGCTGGTAATTAAGCTTAGAGGAGTTTATGCTAGCTTCTCAGTTTATGAACGCTAAGGTTCAACTCTGAGTAGGAAAGCTACGACATATCTCTATGTATGTTTTTCATTTTCCTATGTGTCCTGACTGATATTCATCTGATTTTAAGCAACTATCTTGTCAAAATCGTAGTTTTTAAAAAATTATATATGGGCCATCCTAACCAGACCCCATGCTTTTAATAATGAATACTTTAATATGTACTATTCAGTAGTATTTGAATAAAATGTGGCTTCTCTCAGTGTAGTGATTTTTCCAGTCTTAATTTTTATCTTAATATCAGAGAGAAACACTGATTGCCTGTGGCACTTTCCTAATGTATAAATGACACAGCTTATACAAGATAAACTTAGGGAACATGGCTATGCAGTCTAGGTGAAAAACCATAAAAGCAACAAAATAACATTCTAAATCTAATAAGAAAATGAACATTTTAGCAAGGAATGGTAGGAAGAATGAAAATGTCACTTTTCTACTACTCTGTGTGAGATCAATATTAAGTATTGAAATACATTTTATGGTTACCAGCTTCCACAATAAATTACATTACTGTACAATGCAGCAGAAGTCTGATATTTTTTCCAGCATCCACAAAGATCCATGCCCACAGCAAATCTGGAAAATTAGGTCAATTATTGAGGACTTTATTACTGAACACAAATGACAGATGAAAGGTGGGCTGAAGAGAGAGAACTAAATACTTGTTGTTCTTTCCATGTATCTTTTTTTCTCTCTTTTATTCCCCCTTATTGTCAAGTCCTAAACTTAACTGATTGATTGCAGGAGTTGCAGCTGAGATTGCTCTTGAAACTGTATTTGAATAAGGAAACAGCAGTAGCCTTACAGACCATACATTTATTTTTTCTGTGACTACCGGGTCACCAGAACTCTTTAGTCTGGATTTACTATCTATGAGCTCTTCTAGTAGCTGGCCCTTTAAATTAGGGAGGGAAAGCAGCTGCAGCCTGGTGTCAATTTTGCATCTGACTGCTGCATGCTGCACCTCATTCCCTTCCAGCTGGAATTTCTGATTCCTATTATGTTTCCCTTTTATTTTATATCTGAGGAAGTTTCACTTGCTCACAAATAAATATTTTTCTCACTTGAGGCCTGATTGTATCTTGACACCACTGGGATCCTAGCTGCCAGCACTAGGATCATGTATGTACGTGCACACAGCCTCCTTACTGGGCCCTGGGCTGACAGCTGGTAGCACAGTACTCAAAGGACCACCCACAAACACATCTCCAGACCACTCCGCTTTTTCCCTCCTGTAGGTCCTAACAGTGCTGATATATGGTGAAGAACTGATTATAGCCTGTGACAAGTGATTTGCTTTCATCGGGGGAGCCTCACCTCCATCCACCAAACTTACGATGAAGATGGGAATAACTTACTGTGTGGAGAAATAATTCAAAAATAAAATTAAACATTTCTCAGATGGTCCTGCTGCACCAACCATTTGTAGCATGGGAGGTGCTGGTACATACTTTCCTATCTACTAACATTGCTAGTACTCAAAGGAAGGCAGACTGGAGAATTCTAGTGGTACAGAGCACGAGCACCCAGCTTTCAGTACTAGGATTCTATATTGATGTCATGATTACAATTATTTTCTTTTGGACTTCTCGCTTGTAAATATTTTTGGCCAGATTCTAATCATTGTAATCATGCAAACGGTATAAATTGAAGTCTCAGACACCTTTTCCATAAGAGATCCCTTTCTCTGCTTTGCTAAATCTTTCTTTGAGTTTATACTAGTTAAAACTTGTGCTGGTTGCTATCTCCTAGCAACTGGCCATGATAAAAGCCAACATTTTCAAAAGCAGATACACATTTTGATGTCAATGAGAACTGGGAATGTGGATGCTTAATAGACCTGTTCCACAAAGAGTGTCTGATGTCTTCATTGGCTTCCAGCTTGCTTCTGGGTGCATTTCTTACGATTTAGTATTAACATTCAGGATATTGATTCAGGTCTATAAAGCCCCATGTGATCAAGTACTTAAGGAACCACCACTGTTCCTGTCCATGATTAGAAATGCTGAGAATAGCTAGGATGCTTTTACCATCAAAGATTTAACCATTTGGGCACAGAAGTCAGAATGGCATCAGTGGAGGTCTCTTGCCTATGGAATTCATTTTCTCTGATGGTTTGACAGAGCCTGAATCTGTATACCTTCAGGGCACAGCGTAAAGCTTATCAATTTACTCCAGCTTTTGCCAGAAAGCAGGGGTGCTGAAGGAAATGTGTTTAATTTATCCTGTAGGGATCTCTTTAAAGCTATTGGTCAATGTGTGGGTTTTTTGTGTTTTTAAATTATGTAACCGCTTCCAGAGAATGCTTGATGGCTACATTCAATAAATGTAAATACAATACAAAATACATAGGATATTTATATAATCTGATCTCAGTTACACCAATAGAAACTGGGAGCAATTCCACAGATGTCAATGCACGTACTTTGGACAGACATTGATATTGACACCAGAACCTTTCCTCTATATAGAAAACAATTGAACGTCAGTGTACTATTGAAATATGCAGCTGCCTGTAGGCTGTGACATATCAGCAATGAAACTTGAGGGAGAATTTGGGGTAGTCAGTGAATACTGAAGTTCTGCTTAGGCCCACCAAATTAGCATTTCAGATATAATGATATCACATGTTAAGGTTTATGGTCCTGAACTACTTCAGCAAGCCACAATAATTTGTTGAAAACTAGGGGACAGGAGGGAATAAGCCCTTAAAGTCTAAAATATTGGTTTGCTGCTCTACAGACAAAAAGCAAACAACAAAAGCTACTCACCTGATGGGCTTTTCTCCTTCTCTGCATAGATAAATAGATCCCTAGATTAAAAACAACTCAGACCTCAATGGCATAGGGCTACAGGTTTTGTAGCATCTTTTCACTTAAAAACTGGAATGCAAAACAGTAGATCTTAAACACTGGTAAAATAGAAATTCCTCTTGCAGTGCCTGTAAGCTACAAATGAAAGCAACTTGTAACGTATCCTCCCATGCTTTTGAGGAGAGAAAGAGAAAGCTCAATTTTATGGCCAAAACTTCAAAGAACAAAAATGCTTTGTGAAAGGTCTAATACCCTTTCTAAACTACTGAGGATAACTTAAAAGTTTAAGTTTTATGGTACTTGGATGATTAAAAGAAAACCAGCAAGTATTGTATAAAGCATGATTTTTTAAAAACCAAAACTAGCTCAGAAACTACTGTGCAATATGGATTAGAATAGGTGAACCTCATGGACTTTGATCTAACTGTCAAACTATTTTAGGTTCACAAATTAGTTTATTTGTTACTTTCCCTGTAATTTAACCTCATTCTTTTTTCAAGGACGAGGCATTTCTTAGGCAGAGCAAGGCTGGCACAAATGAATGCCTTATATAGTACAGAATAGATTTCCCCCTGCCCACCATCAGAATTATTCTTTCTCTCTTTATCGTCACAATCTTTTTGCAACTGTTTTTAACTCCAAACATATCAGAGCTCTATTTATCATCCTATCTCTTCAATGCATTTTAACCTGTCTATCTCTCTGCTCTTTTTTTCCCCCCAAACTCTCATAAGTAAGGTGTGAACCCAATAATGATGGTGTCAAACCTTCTACTCCCCCATGATAAAGTGGGTATGAAATTTTATTGCAAAACGGGAATGCCTTGAGAATTTACACTTAACATGTTGGTTCTATCACTGTCTCAGGCTATGATCCTGAGACTTATTCTGCACACATGGCCTGCTGTGCTATGCAGATCCCTAATGAACAGGACTCCTGCACAGATGAAGGGGTCTCGCTCTTTACTAAAGAGCAGTAACTTGCAGGATTAGGGTGCCAGGTTAGATGTGATACTACATGTAAATAAACTTCCATCTCTCAAACCACATTTAGGTAAAGTGAAGACAAAGTAATGTGTGAAGACTATAGTAGTTATACTGCAATTTTAATTTAAAATACTATTTAAAAAGAGTTCAGTCCATTTCCCCTACTCCCCAAAAAACACTTTCATAATTGCTGTTCATATATGCACCCGTTTTGAGTTTGAGGTTTATTTTGTTATAATAATGTAAAAGATGTTTGATTTCTGTTGCAATTTTATATTGTAAGGCCAATTGTCCCAGCATCTGGTGGTGTATAAAAAGGATCTGCTCTTTATAATCCTCTTGAATCAAAGTTATTTGGTATGCAGGTTTTATAAACTCTGCAATACCAGTTTAAAGGGCTTGGAAAAACGCCACAGAGAACTTAGAGTTCTCAGCACCTCAAATATTTATAGTGAACAAATCCAAAATCAGCTTCCCAAACTTCTGAAAATAAATAGCTTTCTGTACTGAGGCCCTGACCTAAAGCTCACTGAGGTCAATGAAAGTCTTTTCTCTGACTTCAGTAGGCTTTGGATAAGTCTCTAGGAGCTCAGTCCTGCTCACTGTTTAGCACTCTTCACTTCAGATTAGTGGGAGGTGGAGACACTCAGGACCTCCACAATTCACTGAGCACCTTTCAGGATCAAAGTTTCAGTTATGCAGTGACAAATGACTAGCCTGAATCTGGAGTTTCTCCACACCCTGTGGTTTACAGAAAAGAGATTCCAGAAAGTTAGAAAGCATTTCAAAATGTGAAAGCCCATCTTAAAAGGAGCCTTTTCTGACTACTTCAAACTCTTCAAAAATTCTCCTCTGCCAAGAGAATATGCAAAATTACAGACAGACATTATTTTGGAAGTCAGATATGTGGTCAGAACTGGACAAGCTAGAAAACTGTCTTCAACTCACAAACACTTGGCAGATCCTTAGCTTGTGTAAGTGTGATGCTACTCTGGCTCTATAAGGATAAATAGAAACACAGTTTTCACATTACATGAGGTAATGCTGGAGTTATTTTATTTAAACAGTTGTGTAAACAAACAGATATCACTTCATGTTCATTATAACTGAATGTATAAAACAAGCATCTTTCACTGTTCATGTAGTTCCCAAACAAAGCAAAATAGTTTTTTTAAAAAAAACACACATTTTTCCCCTTCTCAGGTGACTTCAGACAGTGCCTGACCTAGGAGAGACCTTTTCATGCTCTTTCTCAGATTCAGAGTATAATTGGTTTGAATGAGTTAACTGGTTTGGTTAAAATAAGAAACAGCCCAAATATTTCTTGACGTTCAAAATTGTTTAACTTATGATTTTCTTTTTAGCTGCATCTATAATCATGATTAGCTCTGTATTATGAGCTTTCAGCAATAATGATAATACCATCCAGCTCTTATTTAGCACTTTTCATCAGCAGATCTCAAAGCAATTTACAAATTAGGTCAGTATCATCACCCCCATTTTAGAGATGGGGAAACTGAAGATCAAGGAGGTGAAGTGACTTGCCCAAGGTCACCCAACAAGCCAGAGATCTCCTGAGTCCCACTCCAGGGGTCTATCCACTAGACCTATAGGCTAATCTCTGATAATCCTTTTCTGGGATGCCAGCCCTAAACACAGGTTAATGGGTGCTTAAACAAAAGCCGAACACCAATACAGTAGGCAGGAATATAAAAGAATTAAGAAGAGTGTCTGGTGGCACTAATGGCTCTCTCATACCTACTTCAAGAACTGGCAGCTCTTACATGGCAGTGCCTTCCCCTAAACAGCCCTATTCTAAATTGTCAGTGTGGGTACTTCCCAGTGCACCAAACACTCTTCCATGAAGCCACCAGATTTCTTGGCATCACTCCAAAAATCCTCTTGGTGGCTATCCTGCATCCCACCATGAACTAAGTGGGAGAAGGTAGGCAATTTTAAATAAAAAATCTTATATAAATTCCAGTTCTGCCACAGCAAGCACTAAAACTCTACACCTGGTGATACATATGCTTCTAACTAGAAGCATCACTGGAGAGTCTCAGTAACTCTTCCTTTGCAGGCTATTGTATGTAATTCTAATATGCTTCAGCACTGTGAAACCAGCACCACAGCTGATATCACAGAATGGTAATGAATTTGCACAATTGCCCCCTAGTATTAGTTCTGACAGCTGGAGTTACCCAGGTTTCTTTCAACCCAAAGCTCTTGGTAACTTTTACTCTATGCGAGGTGGTGTCAGGAAATAAATCAGGGGCCATCCGACTGATAGATGGCTGGCACAAACAGGACAACCTGAGAGTGCTTTCACTTAAAGCTAAACTTTACTTAGTCTCAAGCACTTAAACACGTCTGCAACCCCCAATCCTCGATAATTACCAAGGTTGAGTGTGGCTCTCAAGTGGCACAGCAGCAGCCCATGTGCTGGTGGGGAACACAAGATGTATCCAGAGGGAGAGTCCAGTCCTGAAGAGTTCCACTACCTCAAACTTTTCCCCCTTATTTATACATTAGTAATAGAATGTCATGTCCCTTAAAGAAAACATCTTAAGCAAGTAGTTTCAATGGTCAAGAAAGAGGCTTCCTTCTGATTATTGATTAACCAGAAGTGGGGTTTTCCCAGAGTTTGCAGCCTTGAGGCCCCAGTAGACATTCCTGCTCTTCTAAAATGCATGTATCAGTAACTTCAACACAATTCTAATCAGGAAGGACGCAGGGTCAAGCTGCCCTTTCTGTCGCACCCAAAACTCCCTCCCCTTCTGCTTTGGTCAAGCTAAGTTTGCTACATGGCCACTTTATGGCTGCTGACTTGGCTGCTTTTAGCAATAATCCATAGTGGTTTCAGGCATTTTACTGGTTTGCCAAAATCTCCCCCTACACTGGTAGTGCTGTTATGCCATGGTTATAGTTCCTTTTCAGCATATTTCAGCAGTTATAACTATCAGCTAGTTATTAAGAGCTGTGATACACACAGACACACCTGCAGTGAGATGACTGAGGTCATATAATTACCTAAATGGATAGGTTTGTAAGTGTCATGGGCTTAGTCCTTCCACAGCACCCCCTTGGTATGGGAGGGGTCCTGTACACACTCAGTCCCTCATTATCTGAGGTCACACAGTCCATCACACAGGTGCAGGGATAGAAGCTCAGTCCTTTGGCTGGGTTCCACTGGAGTTTACCCCTTCTAGGATTGAGGAGAAAAGCAACAAAGGAAAGGAAAACAAATAGGCCCAAATATGCCCAGGCCTCTGTCACAGGGCAGAACTTCTTCCCAGCTTCCAGGCATACACTGCCATCCTCACTCTCCTTTAAGAAAGTTTACAGTCCAAACATAAGCAAATAAAACAAACAATCCCTTAACTCACCCTTTGTCCTAGGGTTTCACATAGGGGACCAGACATCCCGGTATTAGGGGCTTTCTCTTATATAGGCAACAATACCCTGCCCCCAAAGAAATGTCTTGATTTTTCATACTTGCTATCTGGTCACCCTAGTTTCACAGCATCCCCTCTCAGGTGTCTCTGCTGGTTCTGGTGATCCTGCTTCTTGCAGCTTCCCAGTCCCTATCAGCTCTGCTCTCTTTCTGGAACATCAGCCCCAGGGCTACCTTCTCAGGTACCTGGCCCTTCACTCCAGGGATCCACCACAGGAGTTAGCACCATTCCTCTGTAGACTCCGTTCCCCAGGTACAATGGACTCTGATCACTCCTCCCCTTCTTGCCCCCGACAGACCTTTATAACTCCATTGGGCCTACTTGGTCTGACAGGGGAGCTGGACCTGGTATACTCACAGGGATCAGCTCCCCTGTGACAGCCTCCCTTCTTCAGAGAATCTCTGAAGAGTTGCAGTTTGGCCTAATGTCTTCAGGCAAGGTACCAGAAAATGTCTTGAGTCAATCAGTTGGGGAGGCTCAGACCATCTGTAGTCATATGAATAGGTTCTCTCTTAAACCAGGCTCCTCCTCAGGTACTGATGATGAGACGTCTGTCCTTCTCATATGGCTGCCACCCCTCAGGCACTCACCCAGCTTCCAGTCATCCGCACCCAGGCAGTCATCAGTACATGGGAGACCCTTTCCTCCAGCTGCAGGAATCTACCTTTCCAGGACTGTCACAGTTACCAAAAGTAGCCAAGAAAATACAACATGCTAACTAATACAAGGCAGCAATCAGTCTTTTTTCTGGCATGGGGCCTCCAGCAATTTGTAATACAGTTTGGCATCCATAGACAAGTCACTCACAGGAGTTCTAAAGCAGACATTAAAGGTCTGGCCCAACTTCACCTCTAGAGACTCAAACTGGCTGTGGTCACATAGATAGACTTTGTCCTCAGCTATGCTCCACTCCAGAAGCTGAGGATGAGAAGTCTGTTCTGCTCACTACTGACTTGAGCCTTCACTCTTTTAAGGCCATTCCTCCAGGCCCACACCAGATGCGGTGAAGAAGGGCTGCATGAGCAGCATGCCTGGTCCAATGTTTGCATACCTGACTACAGTAAGGAAAAACAAAATATATCAAAAAAAAATGCTGGTTTTCACGGTTATTTGCTAATTTCCATATCAGATGTCAAATTGATTTTTTATTAGTAGTAATAATAACTAGATAGAGACATCTTGTTTCTCTGAATACCAATATTCATTAGCATGAAAAGCAAATATTGATCTAGGTAAAAGTCAAGACCAATATTATCTTCAGGGAACAATGGGCTTTTCTAATCTCTCATTAGTTTTATATTAGTGTACTTCTGTTGACTTCTGTAGAGTTACTCTTGATCTACAGTGGTGGGAGTGAGATCAGAATCAGGCCCAGTAAATCTTGATATTCACTGAAGCAAGAAGTTAATATATTTATTGGTACATGAATGTGAAATGCTTGGTCAAAATACCTTGAAATTTCTCCACTGTGACCAGAACTCCATCAACTCCAGATGAACTATACTGTCTTGCTAGCTGCTGAGGATCTGACCACTTTTCTTTGTTTCTGATGATCCAGTCAAGAAGCAAAATATGGTTATGCTAGTTCCAGACCTCCTGGCTCAAGCAAATAATAATAATAAGATTATTAATTTGGTAATTTCCCTGTTATATTATTTGCCCTTTATATTATAGATGAATTTATAATTGTGATAGAAGAAAAACTAAGGGAAAGGCAGGTCATTTCACACTGTTGTTGTTTAAGAGAAAGGTGGGTAACAAAATAGCATATTAAAATTAAATCTCTCTGTGTATGGTACCTACTTTATTTTACACAAACATACAGAAAATAGAAATGAAAAATAAAGCCAGTGTTGGTTTTGTTGCAATATTATATTTTTATGTGTTAGATGGAAATATGAGTGAGTAATGGGCCTGGATTTTTTGGTGCAAGTTCAGTGTTTTAACAGGACATAATTTGCCAATGACAAGGTGTCTGAGAATTCCAAATAATAAGTAAGCTTCCTCAGCTTTGGCTGCTTGCTTGGAGTTTTGCCTAAAATTTTGGTCTAAAATGTGTGAAATTGTATATGGTATTTCAAACATTTCAGGGAAAGACCTCACACCCGGAATCCCCCCATTACATTTTTTTCTTGACTTCTCACCTTTGTTAACCCAGTTATGAGCTTGCGTAGTCTTAGTCCTAATGTCAACATGTACATTTTTAGTTGTTAGAATATGTGTATCTTTCTTTGTCCTCTGCAGAATTATCAATTATGCTGTGATATGGACATTGTCTTTTCCTCGCAACCTGTATGTTAAATATAGGTGTACTATTCAGGATTAGGAATACCCTGATTTAATCAGTTTATGAAGCGTCCTGACAAAGCCACATTCTCTTCAGTACGTGGCAGATGTTTTGTGTCTACTTAATTAGGCAATAGATTCAGCCCTTTATGCCTTAAAAAGAGTAATAATGTCTAAGCTGTTTTCCAGTCTACTGAGGCAAAGGAATGGGATGGGGCATCTTTTGTATGCTAGTCTTTATAAATAAACATTCAAGGGTGGTGACTGCCCATTGACTTTACCAGTTGGATAGAGATAAAGAACAAGTTGTCTGAAGACATTTTATTCTTTTCATCCCATAACCCTCTAAATCCTAGCCGAGTGCACTGTGATTCACTGCACAGCATATATATAATTTATGTTATATATAGCAGCTGTATATGGTGAAGGTTACTGGGCAAGCTTGTTTTTGCGAGAAGCCACTTGCACAGGTGAATGAGCAAGACATCTAGGATCCAGAGCCCTTTTTTTTTTCTAAACATACTATTAATTGAACTTATTTAAGGGATCTTTCAAAAGGTGGAGCAACAGATACACATGGGAGTGCTGTGATTTTATGCTAGACCTGTCACTGTTGCTTTCTGTGTGAACTAATAACTTGAAAGAGTATGGCCACAAAGATGAAACCTCTAAGAGGGCTGCTCCTATCACAGCTACTGAATAAAAGTTTGAGCAATGTATATATTTACCTGTGATTTGCTGCAATAATTATAATACACATATTTCCTTTTAAAATATAAATCTAATACTCCCTGTGATGCTGGCAGGCCAGTTGCCAGCTCTTGCCAAGCTTGCAGGCATTAGCTAAGAACTGACAAACTCATAGCTGCAAGCAAGACCAGTTCTCTTATACATTAGTGTTGCTCAAAATAGATATTAATATTATACGAATTTATGTAGTCTTTAGACTCTCTAGAATTTTTGTAGTTTACTGCATGCATTAATCTTATTTATAATGTCTGTATTCATGCTACAAAATATATGTAAGTTTTGCTTTATAACTTTGAAAATATTTGCTCTAAATTTGTGAACTCAGGTGGGAAGAGTGTTTTCCCCCCACCCATCCAGAAGAACTGTCAGAATCAGATGGGCCAGTAAGCAACATCCAGAGGCTACCCCTTGGTCCACCCTGCAAGACATTTTGAATGGACAAGTCTCTACAACTCTGTCAGTCTTAGGATTTAGATTGCAACTCATTTGTGTATATATGTTTGTCTGTTGTAACCTGTAAATAGCTCTCCTTTCTTTTACCTACTTAATAAACATGTAGAAAGTTTATTACAGGATTGGCTACAGGCATTGTCTTTGGTGTAAGATCTAAGATACCAACTGATCTGGGGTCTCTTGAGATTGGAAGTGATTTTTAGTGTAAGTGATCACTTATCATTATGTCCAGCTTGCCTGGATTGCAAGATAGACTGGAGAACCTAAAAGGATTGTCTGTGACTCCATGGTAAACCTGTTACAGTGATCCAGGAATTCACATTTGTCACTGGTTTGGTGAAATCTAATTATAAGAATTATAGAACATGGCACCAGTTTGAGGTGTCTGACTGGTTTTCCACAGTCTGCCCTGAGTTGTGAGCCACTCCAGGCAGTGTGACACTCCCCACAAAAATGTTCAGTTTAATATATTTATAATGTTTCATATTTTTACTTTAAAAAAGGACTATTCCTGGCCAGCCAGTTTTGAAAAACAGCAAAATGATCTCAGACATTTAGATATCCTGTTGGCATGAATGTGAGGGGACTGCTGTCAGGGCATTCTTTCTGAAGGCCCCACAGGGGCTCCTCTTAGTCCGAAGTAGCCTGAATCCGGTGATCCACAGGGCATGTTGCAAAGATCATCTCCCCCTCCATTTTAAAAAGGCTACAGTATATTCAAGGAAGCTTTAAATTGCTTGGCTTCATGGCAATGGGTTTCTTAAATTGTACTACAACACTAAAGATCACCTTGACTGACTGGTCCATCAGCCCTCACGAGAGAGCACCAATCACATGTCTTTTGCATTGTTCTAGCCCAGGGGCCAGCAACCTTTCAGAAGTGGTGTGCCAAGTCTTCATTTATTAACTCTAATTTAAGGTTTCATATGCCAGCAATACAGGTAGAAGGTCTCTTTCTATAAGTCTATAATATATAACTAAACTATTGTTGTCTGTAAAGTAAATAAGGTTTTAAAAATGTTTAAGAAGCTTCATTTAAAATTAAATTAAAATGCAGAGCCCGCCCAGACTGGTGGCCGGGACCCAGACAGTGTGAGTGCCGCTGAAAATCAGCTTGTGTGCCACCTTTGGCATTCGTGCCATAGGTTGCCTACCCCTGTTCTAGCCAGTCCTTCAGCCACCTGCTGGCTAGGCTGTCAGTGGCACCGGACACCTGATCGGCATAGCACGCCACAGCTCAGAACCCCTGAACAATCCACCAGCCCCAGCCCCTCAAGTAGCTGGGATTAGAGGCACATGCCACTGCAACACTTCAGATATATTTTTTAATTATGTTAGGGCACCTTGAGCATATGGAGAGCATTCCTTTTCAGCATTCTATACATGTAATCAATTATATTTTAGATTTTGTTTCCATTAGTTCACTGGGTTTCAAAAAAATGTCAGTACCTATGTGCACTCTAATTCAGAGAACTGAGTGAAGCATTTTGTTAGATACTGTACCCAGCACAGGAATCTATCTTTCAGTCAGCAAAATTTACTGATTTCTTGCTTTAGTTACTTTCTACAGTTTAAAAATATGTCAAGTTGAACTAGTTCCTGTTGTGTTAAATTTCACCTTGCAAGTTTAACTTTTTTTTTTAGGTATTACAAGAACATATGGTTGGAACTTCTTCCAACACCAGGGTGACATTCTGACACCCATGCTGCCCTTCTGCTGAGCAGCAACAGATGTCCAGGGCCTTGCAGGTTGACTTCCTAGGGGAGGAGAAAAATCAGTGATGCAGAGGACTCAGGAATTAACTTTGTTCAGACACCATGCCAGAGAGCAAACCCTCCTGCTGCTTGTGATGTACTATTAATAATAATATTAATTACTATTTGTATTATCATAGTGCCCAGGAGCCCTATTCATGCACCAGAACCCCATTGTGCTAGGCACTGTATGAACACTGAACCAAAAAGACAGTCTCTGGCCTGAAGAGCTTACAATCTAAATAAACAAGACAGGCCTTTCCCCCATCCCCTGTGGCTAACACACAAGCAGAATGAATAATGTGATGGCAGCAAACATCATCTTAGTTCTATGATTTTACATTTATTTAGTTAGTTTGGTGGGTTCATTTAGGAGACAATATGCTAAAGGAAAGAGAGAGGGAACATTGAAGGGAAGAGTGGGAGGGGGAGAACAGGGTAAGAGCCAGAGGAGGTGCAGAGACTATGGGGTGAGGAGTGGGGAAGTTTGGAGTGAACAGCCAATCAGCGCAGGGAAAGTCCAGTTAAGACTATATAAAATTCTCTGAATATCCAAAAGTCCCTGATTTGGCTGCTTCTGTCCTTACCAGCTGGATTCTCTGGCTGGGTTCTCCTGACAGCTTTCTCACAAGCCTACTTTGCAGGGGTAAGAGGAGACACCACCTGGGTCCTTGTGCCCCACGGGATGCTGGAAGGAGAAACTGCCTCTACACAGCATCTTGCATAGCCAAAATACTAGTAACTGAGCATGTCTTCCCAAGACTGAACATTTGCTTGCATGCTTAAAAAACAGAACTTGAAACTGCGCCATCTGGTGATGCCTGCCATAACACTATTTTGAGGTCTTTTTTAATTTCAGGCACAACTACAAATATACCAGGTTCCTTAAGTTCCCAATCCTTCAAAGACTTATCCATGTTCTTAACTTTATGTACTATGTGAAGTCAAAATGAAATCCATGGGACTATTCACAGTTAAGTGTATACATAAGTCTTTGTAGGGCTGGGCACTAAGAAGATGCCCAGAGCACCTTCAATACCATCGAACCAGATTTATCTGTCACATAGTGTAGGGCAATGGGAATTACTCTGGATTTATACTTGTGTAAATGAAATCAGAATATGGCCAACTTCTCAACAGATTTCCATAATCAGGTAAAAATACATCTCAATATTGGGTAACATTGCATTATCACAAAATCTACAATGTAACATTGCAGACCCAGATGCTGATGAAACTTTCAGCTCTTTAGAGAGCAGAGGTGGCAGAAATGTCTTGAATTTTGACATTTTGATTTTTGAAAAAAGTCAGAGAAAACCTTTTTTAAAAAATGGTAAATTTCCCCCTTGTTTTTTTCTGACCAGTTCTACTGAAGATTGAGTTGATAAATGGATAGAGCTGTATATTGCACATTATCTATCTTTTCTTCAGTCATATTTTTTCACATAGAATTATAGGACAACATAGACCATAAAAACTGAAAATTAAAAGAAAATAAAACAGTAAATTATTCATGGCTATTTTGGGGAAAGCCAAACTGGTTGTTTCAGTTTGTAACAGAGATGATGATAAAATTAGTAGAAGAATCTTAGATGAAAAGCAGACCATAACATCAGCATATACTATTTCCAAAATTCAAAAATATTTTTGAATTAATTTGGAAACAAGTGATACATTTTTCCATTTGGATTATTCTCTTGTTAAGCTTAAATTTATCATGTTAGCTGACAGTTGAGCTACCCCCCAAATGTCAAAGAGTTTGGTAAGTAATGTTTAGGGTCAACAATGGCTAAACTCATTGCCATGGAAACAAAGTAATTCTTTTAATCCTTTTCATAATACATTCTCAATGTAAAAATGTAATCATAGCATAATGAACGTTAATACATGCCACACAACAAAACTACATCTGACAGACTGAATAACATGCTTATTTGCAATAAGCATCTTTAAAATATCCTTCACAGTTCATTAGCTTCATGGGATTAAGAATGAACCCTACATAGATTTAGCCACGAATCCCTCTCTTCAGGATATTGTAACATGTATGAAACCCCTTTCAGGCCATATGGTGACAGAGGGCAGCATTCTTTCCCAGGGGCCTTGTCAGACTTAGCCACAATCTATTGTCGGGCGCTGTTGGTGAAAGCTGATACTCACTTAGTTTAGCTGAACAGAAGTCCCCTTGAAGATACTATCAAGAGTACAAAGATCACACCAACTGCCTTGCATTTAAGTCAGTCTGCCACGTTTCTCTTCAGATATGTTCTTATCATACCATAAATCTGATGCTATATTCCTTTCCTTTTAAATCATATAGTGTATTAGCAGAGTTAGTAGAGGGGCATGAGTTCTCCAAGTGATTATGAATTTGAAACTGGTAATGTGCTAAGTATATTGATAAGCAGTTATGTTCTTTTCGCACATATGCAAACAATTTAGCACCTATCCATATCACTTTTTTTTATAAGACTTTACATTGGGACTGAATAGCTACTGTTTTTAAAAGTGATTTTGGACGGTACATACCCAATGCAATATTCTTGGCAGTAGATTCTAATCTATCACTGAAGCATGCGTTCGCCATATACACTGTTAATAAGTATGATCCATTCAAGATGATCAGAATTTTCACCCCTCCATAATTTACATTACTTTCTTCAATAGAGTTCTCATTTGTCTCCAGGAGAGATGTTGCTGGCCATTCTAAAGCATTTAGTCTCGGATTCTTGAAAGTGCGTAAGCACCTTCTTAGCTTTATGTATGTGACATAGCCCATTGATTTCAGTGGGTCAGGATCAAATGCTTAGTGCCTTTCACAAGCCTCAGAACTACAAAATATGTCCAGACACCGAGCCAAATTCTGGTATCAAATGAATTCATGTCACCAATAGATGGGATATTACCCTACTATGACACCAGCAACGCTATATAGAAAGTTAAGATGAATGCTTTATCTAGCTAAAATAACTCGGGATTTCAGTTAATCAGAAAGTCATTATCAAAACCGTAATTTGACTAGGATACTGTAGCAGATGCCCCTGCTCATGCAAAAAGTACTATGTGATCATTAATGTGTGTAAATGGCCTCATTTTTGGAACTCATTCCCATCCCTCAGTGGTCAATAGTTTATTGACCTGCAAGACCCATGTATTTTCCTCAATTGTGAGGTACTGGGAAAGCTCTGATTGGAGACACTAAATATGTGTTTGTTATGTTACTATTGCCTGTTGTTCAGTGAGTTACTGGAGCAGCCTACTGCATGGAGGTATATTTAAGAATTGTCAAAAAACAAGGGATATTGGCTCCTTTTTAATGGAAGTAAATATAGGTCTATATAAGTGAGCAAGACCACAGATTTAGATGTTATCCAGAAGCCAGCACATTCAGTCCCATAGTGCCCCCCACCAGTACCATACATGGAAAGTGGTTCAGCTCTGATTCAAAAGTGTGTGTCACCCACCGATTCCTAATACCACTCTTTTTATTATCTTCCTTTTTCTGGGAAGAACTCCAACTGAAGGACAGACCAGACCTGGCCTTTATTTTTCCTTCTCAAACAAGAGCTCATCTTTCAATGGTCCAGAATTAGGCTTTCATATAATTGTTTTATATTGAAACCATGTGTATTTGAATATGAGTTCTCTTCTTCTCTGATCTACCTGATCTTCCCAAGAAGATATAATCACGTGTTCACTAAGTCAAGCTCTGTTGCCATGGAAATGATTGAGATTTTACATCTTGGCATTATGTCTTCTCTTCAAGCTCACATAGGAGAAGGAGGAGGAGATGAAATAGGAGGAGACGTTGGGCTAACAGTGTGGCATTCTATTGTTTTAAACCTGTCTTTTATAATTTAGCCATAATGTCAAGGATATGCATGAAAAACACAGGAAAGGTAAGTGGATTTATATGTAAATATGAAATTTTAAAGAGAATTCCCTTTGTGTCTGATGCTCTTCAAAGTGATAATAAATTACGAACCACAAATACTTTTTTCCATCCATTAAAAACCTGAAGCTGAATAATATTATGTTAATCACATTTTATAATGCTATCATTTAATGCCATCTAACATCATAGTTTAGCTGTTTAACCCAATGAGCTAAATTAATCCCTCTATGGAGTAACACCAGGATTGTTTTAACCCAAAATGACCAGTAAAATGTAAAAGCAAAGCACTGTGTTTTGCAGACTGAGATCTTAATTAACAGGATAAATATTGGGAAATTGGACACATGGCAGGTTTACAATTTAGGAGTTAAATTCAGCCTTTTTACAAGAGTGCAAAGCAGATTATCAAAATAATCCACTGCTCCACCAATAAAACCTCCTTAAAACACCTATGCAATTTGTCACTCACAGAAAATTGTGTTCAGAGTTTGTTACTTCAGTCTCTGTGGCCTTGCAGTTAATTAGTGTTTATGAAAAAAACTCCCATCTAATTTCTGTTACTCATTTATTTAAAATAGGTAAAGGACAATGAAGAGACGAGGCATACCTTTTTTTAGAACAACATGCATACGCTGTCAACAACTGAGTTCAAATGAAATCATAAACATGGCCAGGTTGCTAAAACTCCAGTGACATCTGTGTCAAGCTATAATACTATGCAAGGGTTCCTAATAGTATGGATAGTTGAGTGAAATGGACATTGAGCAGACCCCAGAGAATTAATCCATTGTAGTTTATTTCTCTCAGTTACTGCTTTCAACAGGGCTAAAATGTATACTCTTTAGTGGCTCTGTATTTCAGTACCGCTGTCCTAGTTTCCTTTACAATTGCCTCAATTTACAATGTACGGAAAATAAGAAATATTTCTGTTAGGTTTTTGACCCAAGCCTATTACAAAAGAGAAAAAAAGGGCAGACATGTATGGTAGAAATGCAATGCACGGTAAATAGAAGGATTACAGATGACATACAGTACTTGAGTTCCACTGTAGATAATTACTTCATTTCGCCTAGCGGCATATGACATAATGTGAATGATAGACCGGTTACATTTATTGAAAACTGACAGTGTACTGCTACTTGTATTCTGTGGAATTTTTAACTAGGTTTGGTAATATGCTCTGGTTGAATATTAAAATCAATTTTTGCTTGGACTTGGGTATTGTTGATCATATTTATAGATGACTGTGGGATCTAGGGATAGTGCATTATTGACAGCGATGTTATGTGGTAAGAAACAGACATTAAAGACAAAATGTCCTCACATTTATAGACCTGTGTGTAAGTCTGGAGTAACTCTACTGGAGTTCAGTAGAGTTACGTTAATTTTACCTAGGTATATAATAATGGAGATCAAAATGTGGCACTAAATAGAAAGAGAAGTTCAACAGCTATAGTAGTAGTCTATCCAAGATGAGCATTAATAGAGACGTCAGATTCTGGGTGTCCTGTGCATAACAGAGGCCCTTTACTTTAACAAGAATCTAAATAAAGATTCAGATTATGGTTCACTGAAGGAATAGACTATGCCTTTCTCCTAGTGTACTCATACAGAGGGCCACTTTAGGCCCTGATCCTGTAATTTTATATTAGCGTGTGAAACCATGTGAACATGTGGAGTCCCATTAAATGAGACTCCACATTGCTGTGTATCTGTCTGATTAGATCACATTGCAACACTCAGGACTTCTCAAAAACTATAGAGCACAATGCAGTGTTGCCAACTCTTGCAATTGTTTACTTGACAATATTGCACCAAATGTTTCCATATGGGGGCACCACTTCCACATTTTGTCATTGTTTTACTTTAATTTGGTTTGAGATGTTTGTAAAATAGTTTTGCTTTGCCAGGGTGCCAGGCAGGGGTGGCATGCTGAAAACATTTCCATCCTGTGCAGCAAAACACCTTAGGCCTGTCCTGATCATTTCCCACACTCTTATAGGCATTGTGCCTTATATTATGTTGATCTCCAGCCCCCAGAGCTCCCTTGCAACATCATCCTAAGGCTAGTGACAATCTAGCCCTCACTGTTTATCAAAGCCGAAATAGATATCCAGAATTTGTGAAAGCCACCTATGACTACTGGTAGCTATCACTAATTGATAATGTATTTCATCCTTTCATGGGAACACTCTTTTATAAGGAATTCTTCCGAAAGAAGAGTTCTACTCTGTGTTCAAATAACATCTAAGGCCAGTCAAAAAAAAAAAAAAATCTGAGTATTCTGCTGCTAAAAGTATTTCAAAATAGTGCATAATACAAAAATTCTTTTGATTTTGAATACATGTAGCCACTCCATCATTTTCATTATACCATATGCTCCTATCTAAACTGAAGTAATTAAGTTATCATACTTTAGTAACCTCAAATCTGCTAATTCATCAGTCATTTGTGTCATTTTACATTTTTAATTCATTTGACATATTGTCTCTCAGATTAGTGGCCTAAATTGTATGTTCTGGAATGTTCATCAGAACTAAACAGTTAGTCTCTAGATAACATTATTGTTTCTTACACACACATGCAGTTTTAAGAGGTTTCTCAAGCAGTAAAAGATTGGAATCTTAAGAAGGCACCTGACACTGGAAACCCAAGAATATGTATAGCACACATTCTTGAATCATGCAGTAAGGTGAAAGGGAACTGGTGACCAATTCTCCATTCAAATGGAAATTAAAAGTCCATTTAGCTGTCTTCCACACCCATTTAATCAGAATATTAATATCTATTTTAATTATCTAATAATAAAATCATGATATAATTTAGCACTGCAACATTTGATATAGTCTTATTGCAAACATTAGGCCAGATCTTCTTTCTGCTGCATTGAATTTCCAATTAGTGCAGCAGAGGACAGGGGCACATCAGGGAGTCAATGATGGTTCCCTGATTCTCTGCCCAGCCCTCCCTCCAGTGTAGGTTAGAGCATCCTCCAGGCTGCTCTAAAATTTGTCAGCTGGCAACTGCCCCTAAATGACTTTCCACCAGAAGAAGACAGTGTGCACTATGCTTCAGCAATGCCTCTATCCTGTGGTCACTGGAGTCAAGATGGCACAACAGTGAGTCATGTTGTGCCTCTGTCCCCTTGATGGGTAGTCCCAGCAAGCTAGACAGTGTCCATCATCCTTTCTTCTACCTTTATCATGCTCTTCATCTCTCTCTCTAAGAAATGCAGGCCCCAATAATTTCTTCAGACACTGTTTCTGTTTACCAAAGTTAAGCCATTTATTCAGGGAACAGAGCCATGTGATTTATCTGACCAATCACACAGCATGACTACTGACTTCCAAATATCAAATACTGTATGATGTATTCATTATGGACAACCTGTGAAAAACACATAACCCTAAATATAACCCTGAACCTCCCTAATGAAGTCTGCGAGCTGTGTCATTGACTTCAGTGTGAGAAGAATTAGGCCCTATCTTTCTAAATACTAAAAGTCAAAAAATTACAAAACTTACGTATTCAGGAAAATCATGAACAGTTCATGGACTGCTTGTGAACTGAAAAGGGCCCAAATTCAATGAATAAAGTGTTCACATTAAATAATTCAACCATCTCTACTCATTATATCTGACAAAATTAATTATTTAGTTTGCACATCCCTAGTGGACACTCCCCCATCTAAATCTTCAATCTTTGGGACTTTTGAAATATCATTTAGATCAATTAAGTGAAGTGGTCTCAGAAGAAGTGTCATATAGCTAAGACAGGAGACATATTAAAAAATATACTGATCACACAGTGATGAGAAGATAAATAGGATATTTCATTCCAGACATTACAAACGTGCAGCTCCCCTGGATCCTCAATTTTGGTCCTCAAAACTCAGAAACTGATTAGAAGGATATGATAATTCAGGAAATTAAGGAACACATGCAGGCTACTGTCACAGCAGGCATTTCTTCCAATAGAGCAACTGGCACAGCTGGTCTTCCAAGTCCAAGTACTGGCACAGCACTAGGTCCCACTTCAAAATCATGCCTCAGTACATCAAGCAGTTCACACACTCCAGTCCTGGAAAAACATAAATATATTAAGAATTTTTGAATAAAATGTATTGTTTCTATATCTATTCAAGTGTGACAGTTGCTGCAACAGATCACTATCAACAACGATGCTTTTTAGACATACCACAAGCTGTTCTTTTGATTATTGAACACATTTAGGGGCAATTTAGTCAAATCAAGCTGACGTGATCCCTGTAGTTTTGGCCATGAATACTTAAAGGTTGTTCAGACATAAGGGTTATAACTTGTAAGGAGAGAGAAAAAGTTATTACATTCGGAATGATTATGTGAATGTCTGTGTTAAGTCTCTGAGCATGCCAAGTATGAACTAAATGTCTGGCTCAACCTGCTCTTGGTATAGTTAATGAAAGTGTTGTGCCTTCTGGCCAAGCAACAGTCTTCTTGAGTGCTATTAAACATTACATAACGTACACAAGTTCCTGGCTAATACCAGAGAAAGCAGAATATGCTGAATGTTACCTCACCAGAGGTGCTTATATTAACTTTGAAATGATGAGCAGATTAAGGCTTTGGCATACTTTAGTACTTAAAAAGAGAAGATTTCTTGAAATCTCTGACAGAACTAAATACGTTAATTGATTTTATCACCACATTGATGACATTTGGGAAGTTAATAACCTAACATGATGCTGAAATTGGATGGAAAGTAAAACATCTTCTGACAGAGAAAAATTAGACTTTGCATATTGTTGGCTGGGTTGATACTACATCCTTTCATTGACTGCTTTCATTATCAGGTTTACCATATGCTTTTAAACAGTGTTACATGAATAACTCATACTTTGTTTGGGTTTACACTTCAAAGAAAAATAAAACTATTCTAAAAAACTTATTTCTGGAACTTTTCCTAGTAATGTTATTGTTGTTGTTGTAGGCTAGATTGTATCTTGGACTGTGTGGCGATTTGGGAAATCTATCTATATACAACTTATTATTTCTGTTTAATATTGGGGACTACCCCTGTCTGTGTCAGAATATAAACTCCATTATGAATGTGGGCATTGGTCTTCTCCACTATATTTTGCCTCCATATGTATAAAACTCACATGAGGTGATAGGAAAAAAATCTTGCATTTGACACAGGTATCAATGGAGAGTCATTAAACTTTGATAATAGTCCATCCAAATGGCACATGCTTGGACAAAGAAATGACTGCCACCCAATGCAAGCCAGTTTTTCAAATCTGAACTCCAGATAGGAGGTAACTAAGCAATGGATCACCAGGTAGGGGACTTTGACCATCTGATGAGGCTGATCGGGAAGTCACCTGGCAAAGGGGAACTCAGAGGGACTTGGAGAGGAGAGAAGAATAGAGGGTCCCTTTTTAACTATGGGAACCAGCCAAGGAAGAAGGAAACTGGCCTGATGAGGAAAGAGAGACTCCATGATTCAGAGGAGATGACATGTACAGGAGGGGTAATCCTGGACTCCTTAGAGGACTCGCCTAAGCCTCAAAATGCTTGAGCGGTGAGGACACTAAGGAAGGGAAATGTGTACAAGTGTTTTATTGTTTTGTCTAGATTTCTGTATTTCTTGTGCTAGGCAAAGTGAAGAATTGAAGTCTGTGTGTCAGTTTGCAACCACTGTCACATCACTGAAGAGGTGAACTGTAAACCCAGAGTGTTCACAGAGTTAAAGGTCTGAGAAAGGATGTGCTACAGCAATGTCTGAAGGGTCAGCACTAGTTCACGGAGGTCTGAAGAAGCTGGACTGAGAAGCCCTATTTCCATGTCTAACTGTGAGAGAGACTTTACAAAGCTGTGGCACTGCTGCATGCCCATGCAAGACATTAAGAGTAGACCAGAGTGCTGTTTCAGTCTGGTGGTCAAACCAAAAAAATCAAGAAAAAAACTTGTTTCATGTTGACCCAAAACAGGCAATTTTCTGTTTCTCTTCAAAATGTAACCTCTCCCTCCCAAATATTTTGTGTCAAACTAAAGCTTTTGTTTCACTTGAAACAAATTTTATTTTGTTTTGTTTTGTTTGTTTTTGCCTCCCTTATTTTACATTTGTTTGTTTTTTAAAGAAATCTAACTACATTTCTAACCCAGAAGTCACTTTGAAATGAAAAGTCAAACCATTTCATTTAGAAATTGTGTAAAGGAAGCATTTCAACTCTTTTGAATTTTTTTTTCAGACAAAACTATTCTTCAAATTCAACCCAAATTCACAAATAGTTTTGTTCAACTACAAACTGCATTTTATGATGAATAAACTATTCATCATAAAAGTTCCCCCAGCTCTAATTAAAGGAGAATTAGAAACTCCCGTTTACCTCAGCACTGGCTACCTAGACATTTGATTCATAGATTTTAAGACCAGATGGAACCATTATGATCATCTAGTCTGACGTTTTGCATGACACAAGACACAGAATATCACCCAGTAATTTCTGCATCAAGCACATAGTTTCAGTTTGAACTATATTACATCTTGTAGAAAGATATCTAGTCTTCACTTAGAATGCAAGAGATGGAGACTCCACTACAGTCCTTTCATCAATGTGTTATACATTTGCTTTCACCTCCCTCAGAACAGGTGGTGGGATGTGGGAAGGGAATAAGTGGAGTAGAAGTACAGCCAGCACAAGGTGGGTGGTGTCATAATTTTCCACTGACATACACCAACAGCAAATTATTTGTGTCTTCCCCCTTCCCATAGCATGGAGAAAGAAGAGTCTACATTGGCTTCCCATAGAATTTCAAATTAAGTTCAAGATCTTGGTACATATTTTCAAGGCTCTTCATGGCCTGGGTCCAGGATACCTAAAATATCACCTTAAGCTCCAGGATAAAGTCCATTTCATCTCTGAAAGGTTTAATGCTGAAGATACATTTCCAACCTTAAATCACAATTCCTCATGAATGTTCTCCATAAGATACATGAAAAAAGTTTTGACTTAATATGCTCAGAATCATTTATTGAAATTAAACAAAATTGAGACATTAATCTATACTCTCCATTTGCACTTAATTTCTGAAATTATCAGTGTATTCAGGCTGAGACTTTCCTGTGAACTAAGATTTAACGAGATCAGTGCAATAAAATAAATTGAGTTTTGTGACTGTAAAAATACCTTTTATCTTTGTATATATATATAAAAATGTCCTTTCAAGTAGAGGTGAGCAAATAATGAATTATTCAGTTAGGGGGTCAAACTCAGCAAAAAAAAATTAAAAATCTGGTTCAAATTGAACCAAACCCAATTTCATCACAAATTTTCATTCCATCAAAAAAACTTGAAAAAATTCATTTCAAGTCCACCCAAAACACTTCTTGTCAATTTTTTATCTGTTCCCAACATTTTTTGGTTGACTCAAACTGATTTTGTTGTTTTTGTTTTAATTTTCATTTTGATTTAACTGTTTTGGGTGTTTTTATGTATTTATACATATGTGTTTTGTTTTGTTTTTAAATGGCTACATTTGAAAACAAAATGCTGTTTGAAACAAAAAGTTAAAACATTTCCAAATGCTCAAAATTAAGGTTTTTATCTTTTTTAAACTTTTTCTTCTTTGGGGTTTGTTTGTTTGTTTGTTTGTTTGTTTGTTTGTTTGTTTGTTTGTTTGTTGGGAGGGGTTACAGTGGTTGTGGTGATCCAAAATTACCAATTTTTTCAGGAACTGAAAAAAATGGATTTTTGGCTGAATTTCTATTTGTCAAAATAAAAAAATCACTCAGCTCTACTCACAGATAAAAGGTTAACATGTTGAGAATAAATCCCCTCATCTCCTTTTTCGCAGAGTTAAGAATTCAAGTGAAATTAAATCATGTCTTTTAAAACTTTGCCCATCATGATAATTATATACCCAAAGAGTTTACAGTCTTAGGCCTTGTCTACACTAAGGGGGTAAGTCGACCTAAGTTACACAACTCCAGCTATGTGAATAATGTAGCTGGAATCGACATAGCTTAGGTCGATTTACTGCAGTAAGTATGTAACCCACACACCTCATGGGTGTGGTGTTCTGTCCCATCTAGTGGCACTGAGACCACTTAGAGAGCAATTAATGAGTCTGCTCTAAAGCCTAAGCTAACAACCAATTGGCTTTCAGCTCATGCTGTAGAGGCTCAGGCCAGGTCTACACGAAGCGCGAAAATCGATTTTAGATACGCATTTTCAGCTACGAGAATAGCGTAGCTGAAATCGATTATCTAAAATCGATGTACTCACCCGTCTTCACCGCGCGGGATCGATGTGCGCGGCTCGCCATGTCGATTCTGGAACTCCGTTGGTTTTGGTGGAGTTCCAGAATTGATGTAAGCGCGCTCAGGGATCGATATATCGCGTCTAGATGAGACGCGATATATCGATCCCCGAGCAATCGATTGTAACGCGCCGATACGGCGCGTCGTATAGACGTGGCCTCACACACTAAACTTCAGAGGTACCCAGTTTGAGCCTGCCCAAAAGCGACCGGGGGTCTGTCGGTGTTACATCTACATTGCTCTGGGTCAGTGGGAGACACTCTCCCATTGACTTACCTTACACTTCTCATTCCAGTGGAGTACTGGAGTCAATGGGAAAGCAATCTGTTTTTTTGTAATTTGTTTGAAAAAAATCCTGGTGTTCAGTAAAAACCATATTTTTTGGTAAGCCAAGTTTCAACAATGACTTTGAAAACAAAAAAATTAATAACTTTTTTATTAGAGTTCCAGCCAGAGAAAAAATCAAGCTCTTAGAAATCTTACAGAACAAGAAGTAGGAAGATTTGGACATGGCCTGGACATGCAAAGCAAGAGACAGGAAAGAATGAAAGATGACTTCCATGCTGTGTACCTGAATGACAGTGGGAATAAGTGCTACTGTCAACAATAACAGCATTTGGGAGGGAGGGAGGACCAAAACAAATTCTCAATCCATCTCAGCTCTGATCACAGCTGAGAAGGGAGCCCATAGGGAAGTGATTGCAGCTCACTGATCTTGAGTCACCTAGCCTTAATGCAAGTTAGAGCTGCAGGGGGCTTACTCCTGCAGAGGTTGGCCACATAGCAATGCATTGCTTTGCCACATTTGCTAATCATCCTTGCCTGCAGCTTGCCCCAACTCACTCCTCCACTCCAGTATGCCAGAGGTGGAGAAGTATCTTTATAGGAGCCTCCTCCTTCATCTTTCCACTGGCAGAGAGTTCCCCTTCCCAGAGATAATTCTCCCCTGCCATCTCTGGGTGCTCTAAATCCACTTTTTATGTCTTACTTGCCATACAGTGGATGTCAGAGAATTCAGCCTTAGGAGTTCAATTTTTGCCTTGTTACGTTTCACTTGCCAATGAACTATTCAGGGGGAGATGCAAGACAGAGAGGCTGAGATATGGGACTGGACACAGGGAGACAGGTGAGGAGTGAAAACAATTAGGAGTTGTAAAGAGAGAGGATATTGAGAAAAATACAAAGCAAACTTTTTGAACTATGCTAAAAGGTTCACTTTAGAAGGGAAAGGATGGTTATTATTATATAATGGATTAGATTATTTTTCCTTTAAATAGACCTTCCAGTGTGGGCTTTTAAAGACTCCTGGGCTTCAGGCATCATATGTATGATGTGTCACACTTTAATATGTCGGTGCATTTGAAAAGGCACAATGGGTCTCGCACTGAAGGGTGCTGTGCCCCTACAGTTAGACCTACAATAGTGCAGTAATTAGTGTGATTTTCTTACCTTATTATTGTTTAGGCACTTGGTGCTGAGTGGAATTTTATAGAGGAGAAATGTTTTATCTGGCTCTGCTGTTATTATAAAACATGAAGTTATGGAATAGCTTTGCCTTTCTCTTGAAAATCATGAGAGCTTGAAGGAAAAATGTTTATTATTTTTAAATTTCTAGTCAAGCAAATAACAGGGCAAGTGGGGTATGATTTTTACTAAAAATGATTTGTTAGCGAATCCATCACCCCTAAATTCAGATGCTGTGTATTTAGATAATGTGACATATCACCAATTGTGACTAAGCCTTGCTCAGTGGAACTTTATAGGGTATAACTGTGTCACAAAGGTATGTTCTAATTATGCTAATCATTGTGCCCTGACATTCAGAGAAGTCACTCTATATTCATCAGCAGCAAGAGAAGTGTCAGAACAGCATGCCCCTACTTGGCTACTTCCTTAATAGCATACTGGCTTCTGTCACAAACTGAGTGTCCTGTTCCCATGCAGTTTGACTAATTTTACTGGTCCTACAATTATTTTGTCATTGTGATGTCTGAAGGGTGCTCTACAAAGAGCCTAAGTTTTTTTTTTTTCATATCGTTGGTGGTGCCTAGAAGCACTTAGAGGCAGATAGTCTAATTTTTTATACATTTTGCCAAATAAGAACATAAAATACATGGGAAAAGGACCAGCAAAATAGAAATCACTGGAAGCTTCAGTATAGTAGGTCGTCTTTATAACTACGTTCTGTACAATGGAGAGAGGAGGGAAAAATGAGGCAAAATGTAGATTATTAGCAGGAATTTATATAGTAGGCTATCTTTACAGTTATCTTTGTAGATGATCTTATATAATATTAGTATGAACCTGTTAATTTCCCTTTTGGAAGGTTCATAGGACTTAAAATTATAACCTTTCTTAAGCTTTCTGTGCCGCTCCCTATGAAATTTAATAGAAAATTACATCTCTGCTGCAAAAATCTATAGGATGGTTCAAGCAACCAATAGAAAGACATCATTACATATTACACTCTATAGCCAGGATTTGCAAAAATGATTTTGAGAGCCTCAGTTTTTGCGTGCCCAGCTTGCAATATACTTTAAAGAGGACTGATTTTCATACTTTCAAAGCGTTTGGAGTTGGGTGCCCCAAATCACTAGTAGCTTTTCTTTTAATGTAATTTCTTTAGATACTGGTAAGTAAAAAATAAAGCCTCATTGATTTAATTCCTATTAAATTCATAGTCTTCCCCCATTGTGTGGGTCAGTATGAAATTTATTGGATTTTTATGATATAATGAGCTTAGGCCAATTTCTAATGCATATTTTGGACTAAATGTAAAGTGCATCACAAATTTGTTTCTTAAATAGGATCTGGTGCATAATTTGAAGTGTGTATGTGTATGAGAGGGAGAGGACAAAATATGAACTACAGAGCAAATCTTATGCACCTCCCCTAAACATCCCTGTACAACAAGGTGGGATTTAGGGTGACCAGATGTCTCGATTTTATAGGGACAGTCCCGATTTTTGGGGCTTTTTCTTCTATAGGCTCCTATTACCCCCCATCCCCCATCCCAATTTTTCACATTTGCTGTCTGGTCACCCTAGTGGGATTAGATCCTGAAGACACATCTCAGAAAAGTATAGAGGCTGTGGAAGCTCTGGAAAAGCTCTCCAAATCCTGTTCTCCCTCCCCACTGCAGAACAGTACAGTCCTGCTTTTGCTGAATTTAGGCCCCAAACCAATTCCCTTACTGCCTCCTATGGCATGGCAGTGAGGGGAGGTAAAAAGCCCCAAGTGACACAAAAATGTATCAAAGCCATCTTAGTTTCCTCGGTATCCTTTGCAGTGCTATGAAAGCATTCAGATCAATATGACTGTATCCATTCATTGTTTACCCAGAAAATAATTTATTTGTGGACCAGTTTAGGATTCTATTCTGTTTTCAGTGCAGGAAATCAGCCATCAAGATAAATAATAAAAACACACCAAAATATGTTAATCCTCTACTTACTCATCTGTACTAGAGATTTAAGCGGAAATTTAATATGGATATTGCTGGAGGCTGAACAGGAGCCAAACTAATTCTGTAAAAGTGCTCTATCTACATATTAAGTACAGTAACTGCCTAGAGATGAAATCCTATTTACTTTACCCCACAGACATCTGAAGGGATTCTGTTTCCCAATCTTTTCTTAGCTTTTCAAATGTATTATCATGTTTGGTTTTGTTCTTGCCTAACCTGATGTTTTGAATGATGTTCCACTCAAATTTCAGGAGTGCTTTTCTGAAAATATTTTAAAGAAATTGGATTTTAACTTTACATTACTCAATGGTTTGCCTATTTAATTATGAATTTCTGCAGGGGAAATAACTTCTCATTAAACCAGCTGTCTTCAATACCATAATGGTTTCTCATGATTTTAAATCAAACAGGGTTCTGAAATCCTGGATCCTGATATTTTTCCTCATGATGTAGTTCAGGGACACAATACAGCATCAGAGGCTAAAATTCATATAGATGATATTTAGGGCTGTCAATTAAATAGCAGTTAACTCACGCAATTAACTCAAAAAAATTAATTGTGATTAAACAAATTAATTGCAACTAATCACACTTAAGAGAATACCAAATGAAATTTATTAAATATTTTTGGATGTTTTTCTACATTTTCAATATTGATTTCAATTAAAACACAGAATATGAAGTGCACAGTGCTCTCTTTATATTATTCTTTTTTATTACAAATATTTGCACTGTAAAAATGATAAACAAAAGAAATAATATTTTTCAGTTCACCTCAGCCAAGTACTGAAGTGCAATCTCTTTATCATGAAAGTGTAACTTGCAAATACAGATTTTTTTTTTGGTTACATAACTGCACTCAGAAACAAAATAATGTAAAACTTTAGAGCCTACAAGTCCACTCAGTCCTACTCTTATTCTGCCAAGAGCTCAAACAATCAAGATTATTTACATTGATGGGAGATACTGCTGCCTTCTTATTTACAATGTCACCTGAAAGTGAGAACAAGCGTTCACATGGAACTTTTGTAGCTGGCGTTGCAAGGTATTTACATGCCAGATATGCTAAACATTCGTATTTCCCTTCATGCTTCAGCCACCATTCCAGAGGACATGCTTCCATGCTGATGATGCTCATTAAAAAAAATAATGGTAAGCTAAATTTGTGACTGTACTCCTTGGGGGGAGAATTGTATGTCTCCTATTTTGTTTTACCTGCATTCTGCATATATTTCATGCTATAGCAGTCTTAGATGATGACCCAGCACATGTTTGTTTTAAGAACACTTTCACAGCAGATTTGACAAAATGCAAAGAAGGTACCAAGGTGAAATTTCTAAAAATAGCTACAGCATTTGACCCAAGGTTTAAGAATCCAAAGTGCCATCCAAAATCTCAGAGGGATGAGGTGCGGAGCATGCTTTTAGAAGTCGTAAAAGATCAACACTCTGATGTGAAAACTATATAGAACCCAAACCACCAAAAGTGAAAATCAGCCTTCTGCTGGTGGCATCTGACTCAGATGATGAAAATGAACATGTGTCAGTCCGCACTGCTTTGGTTCATTATGAAGCAAAACCTATGATGAACATGGAAGCATATCCTCTGGAATGGTGGTTGAAGCATAAATATCTTGCAACGCCAGCTACAACAGTGCTATGTGAACACCTGATCTGACTTTCAAGTGACATTGTAAGCAAGAAGCAGGCAGAATTATCTCCTGCAAATTGTAATCAACTTTGTTTGTCTTAGTGATTGGCTGACCAAGAAGTAGGACTGGGTGGACTTGTAGGCTCTAAAGTTTTACATTGTTTTATTTTTGAATCCAGGGTTTTTTTGTACATAATTCTACATTTGTAATTACAACTTTCATGATAAAGAGATTGCACTGCAGTACTCGTATGAAGTGAATTGATTTTTTTTGTTTTTACTGTATAATTATTTGTAATAAAAATAAAGTGAGCACTGTACACTTTGTATTTTGTGTTGTAATTGAAATCAATATATTTGAAAATGTATCAGGGGGTAGCCGTGTTAGTCTGGATCTGTAAAATGTAGTAAACATCAAAAAATATTTAAAATTAATGGCATTCTATTGTTGTTTAACAGTGCGATTTATTGCGATTAATTTTTTTAATCACACAATTCAATTTTTTAATCGCTTGACAGCCCTAATGATATTACAACTAGCTTTCTTAGGCTGAACCTAGTTGGCAAATTTAGTAACATTTTTCTTTATTAGACTGATAAAAAATGAGGGGTTGCCAAACGGAATTCTATCAGACATTGAAATTGTACACTGCACCTCTCATTGTACGTACTACATCCACTGTATTACATCAAACTATACAGTGCTAAACATGCCTAGTAAAAGCATTACATTACCTAGCTCCATAATGAATTTTGTTAATGCTGAATCTGAACTTTGCAGTCGGTATTGAAATCCATAATGAGATGACTGAAAATCACAGCTGCAAAGACCTCCAAAGTTTATGGAGTTTCTCATATGAATACATAGTCACAGTTTTTGCCGCAGACTCTATTAACAATGTATGTGTTACACTTTCAAAGAAAACATCCTTTTGTAGGGTTGATGTAATATGCCTTTTAGTGCAAAGAAAACTGAAAAATAGCCAAAACTCCTACTGAGCAGGATCGAACCTCAACTTCATAATATCACATCTATCACATCACAGCATTATCCACATCTAGGTCCATATATTTCCCCCAATATGATGTCCAGCTCCTATTGATATTAATGGAAATCGTACTCATAGATCAAGGAAAGCTTAAGCATTCTTATTTTCAGAAAAGCCTCATGCTAAAGATGCACTAAATAAAGTTGGACCTGTGGTTACCACATTTGTAAGTAAATACCATTCCTAGTAATTGTGCCAAAACTACCTTAGAAAAATGTTAATGACGACTCTAGTATCAAAACTATATTATGCAGAACCTGTATGAAAACTGTAGAGTACTTTATTTCATCCTTGAAGTAATGTAGCAACTAAGTGGGAACAGAAACAACTCCCCCCTGCCACACACCACCAAAATAATAAAAAAAAACCCAATGTCTTGCCAAAGAAATTCTGTCATTGAGAAATTCACTGTTGTATTTTATCATGTTCTCAGGGGATAGCATAATGCTGTCAGGAGCCAACTGCCAATCCATGCACACACTGGAGGAACTACTGCCAGATGACAAAATAACATCTTTTGCTAGCACTGCTGATGCAGTCATTCTAACAACCATGGAATTATTCACAATGTTGCTTTTTTCAATTCAAAAGGATTAAGACTTCTTCAGGGACCTGGAAGGTGCTTTTATGAAATATGTTGCATATCACACAGCATTTCATCAAAAAGTCTTGAGAATTCATGGCAAACTCCTGTCATTTTTAATGACTGCAAGGGTGATTATTGCAATTTCAGGCTCTATTCTAGTTAACATAGTTCTTGGCAATGAAAAGTGTTTCCTCTGTAAAACTGAGCAAATTTAGGACTTGCCAGAAGTTATATGCTTCCTAAGAGAAATATATATGAAATAAGCTTAAGTTTTGAATTAAAAATACAAAGAAACTGATACTAGAATGGCTCTTCTGCTGAAAAAATAGGAAACTTTTATGCACTGTTTCCAACTCCCAAAATTTTATCACAGGTCTTGTGATATTTGGCATCTTATAGCCCCAGCTCCTGGAGTCATGTGATTATATGAGACACTCAGCTTTCATTTAAAAAAAAATACATTTCTGGCCTACTTAGTTGCAGGGGAAAACTTGAAAATGCAAACAAGTAAGGCTCAAAAGCACACGGCAAATAAAAACAACCCAACTTTTTAAAAAATATCATGATTTTTATGTCAGCCTTATTGGTTTTTTTATCTCAATTACGTCTTTTGGATGTCTGCTATTGAAAGTACTTTGCAAAGCAGTTTCTTACTCAAAGGACAGGTAGCATTCTGTTAGTTCAGTCTGTATCTGAAAACTTTTCTTTCCAAGTAGGCAGGAAGGACAACATGCTTCACAAAATTTGTGCTGATGCATTCACTTAAGAAGCTTAACAAGCAACAAAATAATAGTGCGTTTTCAGTCTCTTTCTTAATTAAATGATCCTTGTAATTCATTTCATAAACTTGGAAAAAAAGTCTTCCAGCTAATGACATAACAATGCCACAGACTTTAGCAAATCTACTCTAAACACAGTCTTGTAAAAATAATGTCCTTGCATACGCTACTTATGGATTTCTACATGTTTTCTATGCTATTTTTACTTCATTTGATTATATTGTGACATAACTCAACAATGTCAAGATTTTAAAATATTATTTTATTCAACATATATTGAATATTTAACATCACAAGCATAAATAAAATACACACCCCCACTTCTATTTGGCAGGAAATATGCAATTTTACTTGAAAAATCAGTAATAATTTTGGGCCAGATTCTTATCTCATTTCTGTCTTGTACAGAAGATAAGAATATAAATCTTTATTCGGTTTGTAGAAGAGGGTCCATAATGCCTCCATTCCCAACCAACTCTATTGGCTCCTATTATATTTTATGATCCTGTTCGGAACTGTCCATTCTGACAGTGGCAATTTCTCTATAAAAATAATTATTAATAATGGTTAATAATTAATTATATTACTTTTGTCTTTTGTTCTCCCTCTTGTACAAATTGAACTCAGAAAAGGAAATGAAAATCAGATCAAGAAGTTCAGCACATCAAGAAGATTAAAACCAAAAGTAAGCCCAAGCTTCAATTTTGGATCTTGACCTAAATGTCAGATCCACTCCTATCAAAATCTCAGGGCTGCTTGGAATGAGTGGGAGGGGAGAGTTGTACTCCTCACTAATTAAAATATACACATTACTGCTTATGAGAAATGTAACTGAGCATTATATATCATATTGACAAGGATGTGCCAGTCTTAAGGCTTTTAATATTCAGAAACTAGGCAAAGGAATAGGGTCTGACTACTGAGGATTCCACATTTTCAGTACATTCAATAAATTGTACAGCAAGTCTTGATTTCATCTAAAATCAAAGCAGATAAGAAGACGGACATTCAACATGGGTACAAAAGAAGTTTGGGCTATAGAGCCTTTCACCTGTAGGTCACCAGTTCAAATCCAGCTCCCATTGTAGTGAATTTATTTTGTAATGTTTGAATTATGTGTTGATTATGCTGTGCAGTGACTCAACAATTATTGAAAAGGGGTAGTGTGATGGCCTGTTCACCCCACACTTGCCTGAGAAGGGTTTAATGAGGCTGCAAAGGAGCCAATGAACGGGATAGGCCACAGCTGAGAGGAAATAGGTGGCCTAAGTAACCCTTGAATGATGATGGAGCCCAGTTGAGAAGAAACAGCCAGGACTAGTATAAAGCCAGAGGGCTGCAGTGAGGAAATTTTTAGCCACCCTCTGGATATTAGAGAAACCAACCAAGGAGATAGGGAGTAGGAAAAAGCTCAGGGAAATGGCAGCTAGGTTTAAGATAGTACAGACCTTGCCTGCTGATTAGAAGGTCCCTGAGCAGGAACCCAGGGTACTGGGTGGCCCTGGTTCATCTGACACCAGCTGGGGGAAGTGGTACTGTTGGGCCAATGAATGTGAAGACTGTCTGAGACAGTTTGTACAGAAAGACTTTGATACCCTGGAAAGGGGTAAATGCATAGTGACCTGGCTGGAGAGCCAAGTCACGAAGAGTTGTGCAGTGGGATAGGGAGGCAGCATGAATGAGCTACAGAAGTATCAGACCTGGAAGGCGCTAGTCCCCTACGCAGCCAGGAGGAGGCCCCAGAGCAGTGAGTAGACCCATGGCAGGCAGGAATCCAGTGTTGTTATTACTGTTTTGATAGCCTTGGTATCCTGTTCGTCTGTCTCCACTCTGAACCATCCACAACACTCTCAAAATCATGTTCCTTTCCCAATGTTCTGGACACCTCTCTCTTTCTTGCTTTATACTGGCATCTTCTCTTCTGCATGAATTCAGAGTTCTTTGTACTTTCAAGTTGCTATGGCACCTAATTCCTACCTAGAGTTTTACCATTATTTCCTTCTACAGCCTCTGCTTCCTCAGCCTTTTGGAGCCTGCTCTTTGTCTTGCTTCTATCTTCTTGCATGCTACCCCATACTATGTCTGGAAGAGCCTCTCAATTAGTGTACCTAAAGCTCATTAAACCCACATGGGCTATGATTCATTCCACCTACACTGATCAGCTGTCTTTGTTACATTATACTGCATTAATCCAGATTCTGCCTTTTTGACTGTAAGCCTCTCAGGTTAGGGAGCCTGCTATTTGTTTTACTCAACTCTCCAGTTTAAGAACTCTGTATACTAATGATACCTTATAAATAATAAATAGTAATGCAAAATGAACTAGTGGTCTCAGATTCACAGGGGACAAATCAGACCGAGAGTAGTATAATTTGGATAGAGGTGGTATATAGGGACCTGAGCTCGGTCTAGGGGGACTGTACATGCACATACAATATACAGCACATGAAGTACTATTAAATAATCAATATTTATAATTACCTCACAAAAACTACCACCACAGGACAGCTACGGTTAGCAATAACTGGCACTCTTCTTGGCAGCGTTAACAGACAGGTCAGGGCTAAAAGGCTTAGTCTAACAAAGAACTTAAATATGTGCTTCAGTTTAAGCCCCTGAGGTGTCCCATTGATTTCAGTTGAACACCTCGGATGCTTAAAGCTGAGCATGTGCTTCAGTGCATCACTGAACTGGGGCCAGAGAGTTCAGCAACTTGCGGGGCTAATTAAACTCTTTGGGGACGTGGTTATATCTTTGCTTCTGTTCTGGAAGCACCTTTGGGGGACCATATATTTTCCTTTTTCTCCTATATTAAGGGATGGCCATCAATATCAATATCTGTTAGTCTCTGTGCAAGCACTTGGCTTTGCAGTCTCTCAGTGATACTAACTGAATATTTTCTTGACGGCATCATGAGGTGGTCAGGCTGAGGTTTCTGTGGGGTATGGCAAACTGCATTAAAATGACAACTGATCCCTCTAAGTTATAAGGGTTTTCCTGGTCCTGATTGCAGAGTAGGGGGGTCTGTAGGGAAGTGTGTGATGTGGGTCTTATGCAGTCAGTCTGCAAAGAGCCAGCCTAGAGCAATGTGAGGTGATTTTGGTGTCTCTGCCTTATGGAGCAGCCTGCTTTCTTTTTCTCTGTTTTTGGTTCTTGTGTATTAAGGTTCTGAATCTGAAGAAATAAACTGTTACATTTCAATCTACTAGAAAAATAAAAAAACATAAGAAATACTCACTTCTCTGTTTGTGCGCTGTGAACATAAGTGTTCAAGACCTTGTTGTCTAAGGTAGAACACAGGAAATAAAACTGCACCCCCATTTCCATTTACAAGTGATTTTTTTTTAGTATTTACTCTAAAGGACATCAAAGCAATTAATATAAGGGAAAGGATTCAATTAATTAAATATTCCATATATCTGCAAGATGTGGATGATGCAGTGAACTGGATGTACACGTCATATGCATTGCCAAAGTATCATTTACTGGAGTCCATATTCTTCCTGGGACTTTCCCCATGTATGCATTTTATTCTTATTAATGTTAAGAATATTTTGGATGGGGACATTATATAGGGGTCCCGTGCTTGGTCAGAGTGGCTGCATGTGTATATACGCATACAATACACAGCACATAAGGTATTATTAAATAATAATTATATACAGATGCTAACATAGAAGAACATTTGTCTTACCCCCAAAAAATTTGTTCTGATGTTGCATCCGTAAATTCAGTAGTGATGGGGTTCTTCAGTCCCCCACATGGTATGAAGCAGAGTCAAAAGTTTTGGATTAGCTTGGCTGACTCTTTAGATAACTCCTCCCACTGAAGAGTCCTTCCTAAGGGTCACTTCCAAAGATGATGATAATAGTATCTGAATAAAACACTCTTTCAAAATGTATTAACAATAACAGATAAAATTTTCCAATACTAAGAAGTAGCAACTGTCCACCCTTGGGGGTGGGGGGTGGGGCGCAGGGGGCGGGGAGGGAACACATAACAGGTTGTTGCCCTGCAGTTTTGTTCATATGGTGCACTGGACCTGTCTGCACATGAAGCTGGCATTGGTCTCATGGAAAAGGGTTTAATCTTGAATGGAAGTGTTTTCCCCTTGACATTATGTGCCTCAGAAATTCCCCGCCTAATATCTTGCTAAAGAGGACCTGGAAACTTTCTATTTATTAGTCCTGTGGTATATTAGAATAAACAAAGCATAGGTTTTTCTGAAGGGTTTTGTTCTCTTAACATCGATCTTAATTTCCTTCTGTTAATTTAAGGTGTGTCATCTCCTTTTTTGGGATCATCTGGATTTGGGCAAAAGAAGGGGAGCAACATTTCCTGGGACTGGTGAAGGAAGGATTTGTTAGGAATGAATAAAATCTGTCTGCAGTACAGCCTGTCATTATGGAAAACACAGCTTTGAGGGAGGAGAAAGAGGGCTTCCAACAGAGACCCTTAGTGCAGCTGTTATTGCCACTAAAAAGTTCCTTTACTAAAAAAGTCAGGAAATATCGGAACACTTCAGAAGGAGTTCAAAAAGTGGAACCAAGAATGCATTCTATATTAGGGAAAGATTCCATAGGGATACCCTGTGAATAGGCGAAAATCTGATTAGAGGAATAGCTTTGAGGAATTTTTTACATGAAGGTGATGGGAGGAGGGAGATCGACTGTCAGCTACCAAAACTGATATGAGTTGTGTGTGTATTGTACTGTAGCCCCCTTGACAGACCTGCCTGTATTCTAGAGTTCTAGAAGCAATTTGACAGAAGTTGATCCCGCTGTGTATCCTCTTGATGTGCACCAGGAATCAAATCATCTCTATATTATTATTTACCAAGACTTTGTGGAAAACATTTTGGAATTCAGTAAGGTTGATTTCACATCATTGGAGCATCCTAGTTTACTTAAATGTGACCTCTCAGTAACCAGGCAATCAGGTTCAGAGATGTCGGGTTGTGATAGAACAGATGGCCCAGACATAGTAGATATGGAGTGGATGGTGTGGGTAGTAGAGAGGTTGCAAACATCTTCATCTCCTCCAAGTATGAAAATGAGGGACTTTCAGCCAGTGTGGTACAATCAGTAAGACTGTAGCCTGTTGTCCGCACATGTATTGGATGATGCATGTTACCAAAGGAAAAAGGAGACAATATACATAGAGCCCTTTGCCATATCTAGGAGAAGGCATCTGTTAGAGGGCTTATTCCTTCACTTTCCCACTTCTCTGGTCCTTCTTGAGTGAACAGAGAGCAACAATACCCAATGTCTGAAGGTGCAAAAATTAGATGTTTATTGGGGTGAACTTCCAGCAAGCTTAAATCCAAGTTCCTTTTTCCTTATTTTCGAATCCCAATTTACTTCCTGTTTGCCTCTAATTTATATAGTAATATTCTCAACTATACCTTAACCAGTCATCTTACTGAAATTTACCTAACCAATCCTAACATATTGTAACATGATTAGCTAACTAATTATATCTCACCACCTTAATTAGTTTACACCTAGCAAAATTAGTTATACAGCAGACAGAAACAATCACAGAACCAGACAGAGACCATCCAAATAAGCAATAGAAAAATGGGAACTATAATGACAAAACAATGCAAAAGTGAGAATTTCACAACTACATCTATAAAAACATAAGGATTTCCCAACTATATCTGTTGATAAGTGAGTTCTTACAAACAAAAAACTATTAAATTAAATTTGCCATTACATCTTCTAGACTCTTCCCTTTATTTGGAGATGATAGGTCAGATCACCTTTCTAACAGCCGCAGATTGCCTTATTTCAATATGACTGGTATGAAATGTTTGAGGATGTGACTGTACGCTTTCCAGCTTATGACTGCTCCCACTGCTTAGCCAAAGTTCTTAGCTTAAGAACAGGGCCTCAGACTGTCACAGTGAGAGAAGGCCCTTACACAGGCAGACAGTGATTTTGATTCTTTCTTTTATACCCCTCTAACTAGCTAAGTAAAAAAAATAAGCCCAAATTCTTAAAATGTATGCCTTTAGAGACAGGCCTGAATATCTATAACCTAACAGCATCTATTCTCCATGCCTGACAATCTTTCCTCCTGGCACAGTAGATGTTCATTTTGGCATTGGAGCTGGATGCAAAGAAATTCCACATTGGTTTCCTGAAAGTCTGGACTATATGGTTGAATGCCCTGTCAGGGGACTGGGTCATAGCAGTCAGGCCTAGCAGTTGGAGCAGAAGTCCAGCCTAGTGGTTGGAGTCTAAATGCCACAGCTAAAGGGTGAGACAGGGTCAGGACTAGAAACCAGGGCCAAAAGGGCAGAACTGAAGTCAGAGTCAAGGGCTGAGAAACAGTCTGAGCCAGGAATCAGAGCTGAGGGTCTGAACCAGATTACCAGGAGTCAGGAGCAGGGCTCGTTCTCTGGCAGAAGCAAGGCTGGGACAGGACTGGAACAAGGGGTGCAGGCAGGGTCTAGGCTGGAGCAGTGGGAGTAAAGCAGGAGCAGAGCTTGGAGTGAGGCAAGCAGCAGCTAGAAATTATTGCTGCTGCTAGGCTTAAGAACCGGTCTGCTAGCTTCCTCAGTCTATCAGGCAGCCAAGCTGACTCATTAAGCTCTTAAGAGTCCTGAGAAGAGCCTTACTCCTGACATTCCTTCTGATAGAGATGCCACTCCCACTGGTTAATGATTTTTGCACCTGAATCAATGAGCCTTGGCTTTCAGTTTTCCTTTGATATGCATGGCTTGGATTGACAATATTTCTCTTGGACCACCTAAAGGAGATTGTGGCTTCCTCTTGTAATGAGTTCAATTGAGTGCTTTCTTGTCTGTTTATATATTAGTGGTAGATTTGTCCATGAATATGAGTATGTATCTGGAGTTTAAAGTAGCAAGGAATGCCTGAAAGGCTAGATGAATAGCCTCATGTTCTAAATGGTTTATGGTGTAATGAGATTCCAGCTCTGACCACTGACCTTGTACCTTGTGTTGAGTAGTCCCATCTCTCCAACATGGCATCTATTTTTATGGTGTACCTCTGTGGTTCTACCTACTGAACTGGTCAGAACCGAACCAGATATCCTTCTTAAATCTTGTCAGATGTAGCAACTATCTGAGGGACCTTTTTACAGCAGAGGGAAGTCTTACAGTGAGAGCAGGTAGTACTGCAAATACCCAAGATGAAACTTTGCCCATGGGAATAAGTATGCATGAAATTAATATGGCTAGTACACAAAGTAAGTCCTTCTTGAGAGAGTGTTTACTGTGAAGAATCTTGTATGTTAATCCCAGAATGTGTTTCCTTCATGTCCACTGCGTAATAGTTGACTGAGTGGGTGGACTGACCAGTCTCTATTTTGAACTTGTGGGAATGAATCAACTGGTTGAGTGTCTTTAAATCCAGGACAGCCCTGTTATCCCCTAATTTCTTTGGAACTAGGGAGAATATGGAATATAAGTGCCGACCCTGTTCCTGGACTGGAACAGGCTCCATCACCTTGACTTGGAGAAGGTAATCTATTTGCCTGAATATAGCTTTCCTTTTGCATGGGTTGAGGGAGAGGGGAGATATCTGGGTAAAGGATCCTTTTGGTTCTATGGCATACCCATGGGAAATGATGCCTGTTACCCATTTGTCCATGGTGATAGCAAACCAGGTGGGAACAAATAGAGACAGTCATCCCTCCTACCCCACCTCAGGAAATGTTGGAGGGATAATAGTAGTAAGTGACTGCTATTAGGGACATTCCTGAAGGTGGAGTCACTTCTGGATTTACTTGATCTGGCTTTACCCTATCTATTCTTAGAGAATCTGTTGTCTCATCTAATATAACTATATGAAAATCTGTAACACCAATAGGACAACCTAGAATGTAAAGACAACATAAAAACACTCTTCAGAGTTTTTTCTGATCATTAGCAAAGGAGAGAATTTTTTTTGATCCGTGCTTCAAAAGTGATTTTTTTTCATAGTGGTTTCTCTCCTGACTACAGGTTTGCTACCAAAACCCAAATATCTGCCTTCCATGTCCATAGTCACAGATGTCTTCTAGTTACTGCATTGGATGTCATCAATCTGGCAGAGAACCTGAAAGCATCTTATAAGACATCTGAAATTAGAGCAGATGTTAGGGAAATTTTCCATAAAGAGGACCCTTGGCTCTTTACACCTTTTGGGAATGTTAGAGAGCAGGGATTCAGTATAAATGGGTACTGATCTGGCAAAAAAAATATGGCTGCTGTTGAAGCTCTGCGGGCTGCCAAGGCCACTTCATAGCCCCTGCAAAGGACAGATTCCATCCTTCTTCCCAAAGGTATCTGACAGGAAATCCCCTTCAGCAAGAAGAACTGTATCCTTCACAAGGGTTGACAAGGTGGTGTAAATTTTAGGTAAAGCAACCAAGAACACTTTTGATTGGTGGACATTATAGCAATTTTGGCTTCTTTGGTCAGACACTTTGCCTTCACTGGGTTTTCCTATTCTGTCTCCGCAGCCTTAAGCAGGGATGAGGACGTAAGGGTCAGCTCTAGAGCCCACTGGAAAATATTTCTGGATATTTTCTGTGTCTTTAAATGGCTTCTTGTCCCTTTTTTATTCTTTTTGGCTGAATGCTCAGGGGAGATACCCAAGAAAGCAACCTCCTTTCTTAAAATAGATTCAAAAATCTGTGTAGGGAACAAGAGTTCCTGAGGATTCTCTTGGGTTTCCTCCATTTCAGATTTTGAAAGTGTATCATGTTCTGAAGAGGAAGAATATCTAGACTTACATGATTTCTTTAATATATTTCTGCACTTGTGACCATTACTCTGCTTATAGGGAAGATTAGCAGGAGAGAGGGCCAAGGATATGGAGTCATAAAAATCTGAGGAGGAACGCCTATGCTTTATACCGTTATGCCTTCTGCTGGGTCTGATCATCTCATAAGAGGAGGCAGATGTCTCATCTGTGGCTCCTTGAGAATCTGAATGTTTTGGGGTCCATTTTTTCCTAAGCCTCAGCTGTGGAAAGGAAGAGGGGGAAGTAGATGAGGAATGGCTGCAGTTTCCTCCTGTGCCCTGGTGAATTTTGTTTGTGTGGTGGCTGTGGTGTGTTTTTGATGCTGCTGAAGGACTCTAAGAAGCCACTCTAAGATGGCTACTAAGAAGGCAGTTCCAGGAGCCTGTTCTAAAATGGATGCTTGAGGAACATGAGCTCCTGGCTCCAAAATGGCGTCCATAACTCTGCTATGAAGTAAAGAAGGGACATTAGTGGAAAAGTGATTTCTGTGTGTCACCAGTGGTTCTCAAGATCCCTGAGAAATAGAGGAGGTGACATGACCACAGCACGCCCACTACGGGGGGCCCCTGGCAACATGTGCAGCCCCTTATCGCAGTGCTTTGGGTGGTGGAACAGAGGAAGGAAAGTGACCGAGGACTTGGGGTTATACCCTTACTCCAGTTCTGCTGAGTGGAGATCCTGAGGCCTCCACGGTTCACCATCCTGGGATGGCAGGGGGCCTGGTCTGCTTCAATGGCTGCTGATTGGAGGCCCTGGTGTCCTGGACACTTTTTTCAGTACCTTGCCTTTCTGAACTTTTCATTTGTCAGCAGCCACCATCATGCTGTCCTGTTGAGGCAGGCCAGCAGCCAATCACAGTAGCACCAAGGTCAAGGGAGCAAAAGAATATTTTTTCCCCTTTGATAAACTTGGCCAAGGGATCTGAGCACAGGGTACAGAGCCTGCTCTTTCCCCTCTTTTTTGCTTAATCAGCAATTACCAGGGTCTAATCTGTGAGGAGAGCTTGGTAAAATTCCCTACAATTGCCCAGTGTTCAGTGAGGAAAATGTTAATGGCCTTTAAAAACCCAGTAACCCCACATGAAAAAGTGGAGACTCCAGGGAAATATCTTAAATAAATAAATAAGAACCCTGCTATCCCTTTAGAGTCAGAGAAAATTCTAGAGGGGCTCTTCAGTTGAAAGAGTAATCTGGAGAGTCAGCCCACCTAATCAAAAACATCCGACTCTGCTTCATACAGTGTGGGGAACTGAAGAACTGCATCACTACTAAAATTATGGCCCCCCGCCAGCACCCCCACAATGAAAAGTGACATGTACAATATTATTTGCTATTTCCCCAATCTAAATATAGATATACTGCAATTAATACAATATAGTGAAATACTGCAGTGTAATAAATGACATTTTAAATGTCATCCATTCCCCTTCTGGTCGCACCTGTTACCCAATTTAGCAATGCTCAACAGAGACCTGCAGAACAGTGTCTCCACCATTTTCCAGGGAATACATAATTAGAGCAATCAACTTCTGCTGTGTACTCCTGCTGCTGCCTTCAAGATTATGGCAAGCACATGTGTACATCATCAACCAGAGACTGCCTGGCTCTTGGAATCATCTACCAGAATTTAGAATAATTTCTTATTTTATTATTTCTATGGTTTTTGAAGACATATTTAAGAAAGAAATCATAACCACATTATGATCATGACCAGTTGCCTGCTAATGCAATTTCTACAGCTGTCAAAGACACATTTAAGAAAGAGCAAAAGAAAGAATCCTTACAATACATTTTTACATACAACAGATTTTTGTGGGGGTGGGGGTTGTTAACTAGGGGCAGTTTGCTTCCATAATAAATCCTCAAACTAAAATATTCCATGATCTGTCTCATTTAGTTTTTAGAATGAACTTTCTCTCCTACAATTATTTTCACTAATGCAGCATCTTTTTGGGGGAGATTTTCAAAGGTGCAAAGGGCAGTTAGTGCCCACAACCCATTGAAAATCAAATTGAGACCCGTTCATTTTTTTGAAAATGTCCTTAGACAATTTAACACTTCAAAACCAGTCAGGATGTTATAACGCTAATCCAGTCTCAAACTATTTTAAATCTTCGTTCAGTCTTGCATAAAGGTGCTGAATTTGTTTTAATATTAAAATCCCAGTAAGTGCTGCTGTAGAGATATTGTCCAAAAAAAGGCTCAAGAACTTTCAGCATATGCTGCATTGATAACAGGTTGTCCAGGTGACAGGATTGTTACAATTCAATGAATCCCAGAATAAGTTCCAGTTTCAATCTCAGAAGCAAAAGTTACCAACCAGTCATTGTGTTACATATCCTACTGTGACCCACAGAGGCTGTGAATCTGTTACAGCTCTTAAGTACGCAGGCTTTCTCTGTAGAGCAAGCTATAGAAACGTATCCATTGGCACTTCTGAGTTCTCCAATTCAATTCCTACTGTTAGTCAAGTTAGCGATCTTTATATAGTGGCACCTAACATTAGGCTGATTGAGGAAGGAAGAGCCTTGCTTCCATGTGGGCTCCAAGTCTGAGGAGAGTCTTGCTCTTGTAGGCGATGACCTAGATGGAGAGGCTAATGTAGGAGCTGGGAGGGCTTTGACCCCTTCTGGAGTGGTGGGTCAGACACTCTGTTCAGAAACATCCTGTAACAGGCTTACCTCAAAGCAGATAATTGTTGTAGTATCTCGAGAGATCAGTTGCATCTGCAGTTGGCCAGTTTCTCCTAAATTCAGCCACACCATCTGATGTGTACAATTATTCCTAATCATCATATTGGATCACTCTGAATGCATTTATTACTTTTATTTACTCTAAGACTTTGGTTCTGCAAGTCTTTGCACAGAGCATTGGAGGGGTGTACAAGGCTATGCATTCCAGCAGAACAAAAAGTGCACGTATATGGGCAGCACAAGTCAGATTAAATGTCAGATGTAGTTCTTCAAAGAGTGGTAATAAATCCCATGGGTACTTGTTTCCTTACTTGTGTGCAAAGGATAGAGAAAGGGTGGAATTTTGGCACAGAGCATGGATAAGTCTGAGGGGACCTGAGCTGAAGCAGGATCTTAATCATGCTAATGAGTTTCTTAGTGGTCTATTCCCTTCTATAGCCTTACTTGAGCTATGAGGCAGGATTAATTTGATACTTGGATAGCAGCATTCTTGTGAATGTTCCCTGTCACATTCATTACATATTTTTATTTTGCATTTATATCTACAATCCTCTGCATCTGCACTGGGTAGAATCAAGTCCTAGCAAACTGATTCATGATGATGCCAGGATTCACGTTAGGTACATTTACACTCAAGCATCAAGATTAGTTGTGAAGGTGTCAGAATTTGTCACTGGGTATTGATCTGAGAAAATAGGTTTAAGTTCAGTTTAGTTCAAGGTCTGACTGAAGTTTTTCTACTGTGCTTACTTTATCTGAACCAGTCAACCCTGCAACAGTTTTGGTTAGACATAAAATCATTCATTTAATGGTCACATAACAATAAGCAATGCAACCTACTGTTTGCCAAGAATAATTTATTATACAAATGTTAGATATTTAAAGACACAGTTATAAGATAATTTATTATAGTACAAGAGCCTTTATTCCTATTGGCCTTCTCATGCGTCATCCACATGAATAGCTATTCACCACACACTCTTTCACACCGACTTTTTCTTTAATTCACATAATTGTATTCACCCCAGGATGTACATCTGCTGTTTACTTATTCTGAAGTTGAGTTGAATATAACTTATTTACATGAGCAACTGAATGGGGTATTCTTCTGGGGATTGGGGAGAAAAAAACCACAACAGTTATTGTTGTGGGGAAAGTTTGCTTGAGATTAATTTACCATGAATAAATGCTTCAAGCTCTACAGGTGTCTAACATGCTGTAGAATACCTAGACAGGTTGCAAGATCTATCACCCACTCCACATTTTGACTGCAGTGAACTGTGTGAAGTATTATTTTTAATGGCATAGAGTGAGTTAACTTTCAACAGCTTTCCAACTAAGTCAAATGATAATTGACATAGAAATGTAATTGAATGTAGAATTCAAGACCTTTTGAGTTTTGTGGAATACTATCTAAAACAAATCTCCAACTTGCCTCAGGTGTGGTGATATGATGTTATGAACTGTTTATGAACACAGAAAATTCTTCAGTAGCTGTTTCAAAATGCAACAGTTCTTGATAAAAAGTACTTGATGTGCTTTTGTAGCTTGATGCTCATGTCTCTATTTTCTTTAAATTTGTCTTTGGAGACAGCAGCCAGGTTGCTCTCATCCAAATTCAGATCCAGATCCAGATCCAAACATTGGGTGAATTGTGGTGAGTCACATCAGGGGTTGCAGACCAATTTTGATATAGCCCTTTTGAAGAGGCCAGCCCCAACTCAAGCTGCAGGGATTAAATTCTGGCTCTGTTGAAGTCAGTGGCAAATTTTCCAGAAGTCTTAACAGGTCCAGGATTTCATTCCACAATTGCCTTTTGGTTTGGTTTTTGTTTGCCTGAAGGTGCCCCAGTATGAACAGATTTATCCTTTGAAAAGAAAAGTCATAAAAGCTATACTTATAACATACATCAACCTTTATAAGAGCAGGGACATATTAAATCATAGTCACAATAGACACATGCTCTGGCCCCAAGTCATGTGGGGATGATTTCAAAGTTTGAGCTTTTATTTAAAACAGAAAATTATATTTCTAGCCTTCATAAATTCAAAGAAAGCTTGAAAATGTTATCCAAATATAACTAATTTGGTGATGTCTACCTGATGTCTTCTGTCTGCAGACAGCCTCCAGCAGAAGGGCAAGCAATAGTCATTACAGCTCAGGAGGAAGTGGACTCATACCTACCACTGGAATAGATTAGGCCCTTTGCTTTGGGGATGGATATCTACCACAGTTCTGAAGATGCAGAATGGGTGGGGAATCCTAACACTGCCAGAACTCTGGAGATAACATCCTGTTGCTGGCTTGTGCAGATCCTACTGCTGGCACTGGAGAAAGAGGAATCAGAGCCATCAGACTCCTGCTGGAGTGATAGCTGTGGGAATCCGAGCTTGCCTTTATTCACACCTATGTATGAGGGTTTTTAGTGCTGAAATAGACATGCCAGGTAACTGGACTTTATTGTATTTGCAGATACAAATTACCATCTGACAGTATTTGACCAAATTATTTTTTTCACCCATACCATGAATCTAAATCGAATGCATAATTTAGTACTTCTTTTCAGAACAAATAGCCTGGAAAAACTGCATGCACAATTGATGATAATTTGAGTGTGCAACCAGTGCTTGGAGATTATTAACATATTCCTTCTATCTAAAGTCTTTGTGAACATTCAAAATGTGCTTTCCAGAAATTGTTCAAGTACACGACACCAAAACACCAGCATCAATAATTTTAACCGCAATGGTAGCTTGTGTCACTGAAAGCTGAAACATGAAGAGTTCCAAACATCTAATGCTACATATGAAAGGTAATGCAGAAACTCCAGAAAATAGACAAGCAGCATGAACACCAAATTGCTACACATTGTATGCAACTGAGAATGAAATGCAAGGAGAGATCACAATCAGCCTGTTGTGGAGTGAATGTTATATAAAGCACTGAATTCACAGTTCAATTGCATATTGGATTTTGAGAACATTTTAAGAAAGTGAAACTAACTTATTACTGTGAAAGGTTGTAATTTATTTTGTAATTTGTAAGTATTACTACAAAATTCTATTAATTACTTTCCGGTATAAAAATTTCAGATAAAGAACTTAACCTACAAGTAACCCAAGCTAACAAATAATTTACATATAATATACATATGTAACTGGCTACTGTGACACTACCTGATTACACATATATAGTTAATTGGATATAGTTATCAAGTAAGATAACTAAACTATCAATGACCTTTTTCCCTCTAATCTCCATATGATAATATTAAAAGTTCAAAGATACTGTTCATGGAAATGTGTATTTAATACAAATATTATCAGATATGATTTATTTAGCACCACAAATGTGTGTATATGCTTCACAACTATAGAATGCATGTTTCTTGGTTACTCAGTTTCACACATAAGGAGGCACACATATTTTAGGCTAACACCTAGTAGGTAACATTTGAAAATGGATACCCCATAATGGTAGCTTAAAATATATATATACAAGCAGGCTATAGGGATGTAAATGGATTAATAGATGCATGTTTATGAGGAAAACTGGTATAAAAATTTAATCTGAATGTTTCCCTGAATTCAATTGAAATCTGCAAAAATATAATATATGGGGATGTTGATGGAAGCTAAACTACAAGTGAGCACAGAAATTAAAAGAGGCCCCTTAAAAGGAACAAAATTATTTAACAGTCCTGTTTTCCTGTGAGAGCAAAAGCATCATACCATTCTCTTAATTAAAATCTTTAAGATGAAGAGGATTTTGCAGTGGAAGGAAAAGATGCAAGAAGTTATTTTATTAAATTGTTTATAATTGTGTTTTCTGCATGCTAAACAAGAAAACACACATAATAGCATGAAGCCTTGTTAAACAAATAACTGATAAATCAATGAAACTGCTAAAAGAATAAATTCTCTATGAACCAAGGATATGTATTTAATAGTACAGTTTTGTAGAGTGTGCATTTCAGCACTGATGCATTACATAAGAGGATTTGACAAGATTACAATTTGTATTAATAATGGAAATTCTTTACAAGAATTAACCTTCAGACTATAAAGAATGATAGATATTCAAATATTCTCAAATGAGTATTTGAATTGAAAATTTCTATTCATTCTTGCCCCCAATAGAACTTCCATCCTGCATTCCAATGTGTCATACACACAATTGAATTCTTAACAGCTGTCACTCAAAGGAGCTGTACAAGACCATTTGAAAGTAATATTTTGCTCTGTGTGACATCTCATTTTTCCCCTCAGAAATCATATTTTTTTTACACACCTAGTAGTCTTCCTAACAGGAAACCAGCTCTGCCTGTCATTTTGATTGGGGAGGAACCTTGTTTTCCAGGTCACTGGCTTGAGTCCTGGAGACAAGATATTCATGAGGGACCTGTGTGGGGAATTTACATCTCAGTGCAGAGTTTTCCTCTCCATTTGTCATCATGCCAGGTCAGTGAGCTGCTCTCTTGTCAGAGGGAAGATAATGCCTGCTGCATTGCCTCCTGCTTATTACACACTCAGTGCATCTGACCTTCTTGTGAGACCCCCAAAGCATTCTGATTTTTGGCATCCCTCATATCCCAACTCAAGCCCCATTTTAAAATGAACCCTGCAATCTAAAATGTGTCTTTGGGAAACACTACTTTTTTCAACTACTTCTGTAGCACTATGGAGGATTTCGTTTTATTTTTCATTATTCTATAAGAGTACACCATCCACTCACTTACATTTTGGGAGAAAAACAGATTATTACTTGTTAAACACTAACACTGTCTTTATCAAATAATTACTAGAACTAATAAATAACCAGTATTTCCAATTATTGGTCTATTTTTACTATCTCTACTATAGTTTAGAAAAGACAATGGCAAACATTTTTTCTGAGCAAGCTAATATTTGAGAAATACACATCAAGTATTCTTTAGGATTTTAACAACCCATTATGTCATTACAAACTCATTAAATGTACGGCATATAGAATGGTAACAGCTGTTTTAGACTTCATTCTTTAACGGCCTTATTCAATGCCAATTGAAGACAGTGGAATATCCATATATCATGCGAATTAGTATACATATTACAGCAATACTGTATTATGCGATTGAAGCTTGTGTGAGCACTTGTAGATTACAAAATCATGGTTATATACAGCAAAAATTAATTCTAGACTCAAGAGTCTACACTACATGAAAGAAAGATCTGTGATTGGAAGGGGTTTATCTGTGTAAATATACAATAATTTGTTCATTGGCTTGTTCCTGGAGTGAAACTAAATAAGATGTTTACTAGTTTGGGATTCTTGTTTATATGTTTGATAGCGCTAATTGCAGCATTTTCATCAAAGTGTTTAAGACAAAAAAAGAAGTTTTCCTGCAAAAATATTTATGAAATTATTTTCAGCCATCCTTAGCTTTTATAAATCAGGTTGGTTGGTTTGCTTTTTGCTTTTTATTTTATTTTCTAATTTTATGATGGAAATCTTCATGGCCATATTGCTTATAAGGTAATTAACAACTGTAGTTTCATTAATTGGAAAATATAATGGTTTAACATTCCTGTTGATATTATGTCTCCACTGTAACAGCAACACAATTTGCAACTGACATTTTAGCTGTATAATGCCATGAATTGGAAATTCACAAGCAAAAAAAGTTAGGTTTTTCTGCTATTTGGGGTATTTTTTTTATATATACCCCAATGGGATAAACATATAGATGAGGCAAAGAAGAAAACCTTAAGCTCTTGGAGTTTTCAATGGTAAAGCCTGTACCCAAGTATTATCTGGTATGGAAATGTAGGGTTGGAAGAATCTTGGTGAGTTAGAGGTTGTGTAAAACAAATGTTTAAAGGGAATGCTTAGCTCCCCAAATTATATCCCAGCTACTTTATTTAAGGCAGAGGTAAGGTAATGTGCTATAAAAGATTTGGTTTTGGCTGAAATATTTAATTATTGGCAGCGCCTTCCAAGGTTATGTCTGGAAGAACAACTCAACAAGATACATTCTTTTAAGTTCTCTTAGCTTTTGCGAGTTCACCATTCCCTCCATGCTTTGGGCTTTTCCAAACCTGACATGGTAAGGACTGTAGGCAAAAGTGTGGAAACCTTAATTAATCTCGGAGCAGAAGATACCTGCAAACAATGAAATATGGCAGTTCATATAACAAATATATCCTTAGCTTTCTCACTTAAAGAATATCCACAATTATGAGAAATATTTGGATATTTTGAACAACAGTATGTTAAGAAGGGCCTTCACAATCTCCGTTTCCAAAATATGCAGACAGCGCATTTCAGTGATGCTCAAACTTTTTCATGGTCGCCCTCCTCCCTCCTCCACTGGGGCTGGGGCTGGGAATAGAGTTCCCAGGTGTCCAGATTTCAACCGGAACTCCCAGATGAAAAAGGAACCCCCAAGCCATTAAAAGTCTGGTCAGTGCTGAGGTGGCTCTGCATGGCTCCCGAGAAGCGGCAACACGTCCCTCGGCTCCTAGGCAGAGGCGTGACCATGGGGGCTCTGCATGCTGCCCCCACTTGCAGGCACTGGCCCCGCAGCTCCCATTGGCCATGCCTCTGCCTAGGAGTTGAGGGACTGGTCACTGCTTCCCAGGAGCCACCCAATCTAAGTGCATCCAGCTGGCGCCCATACCCCTCACCCTCTCCTCATCCTCTCCCCTGCAGCCTCTCCTCATCCTCTCCTCTGCACCCCCAACCGTCTGCTCCAGCCTGGTGAAAATGAGCAAGTGAGTGAGGGTGGGGAGAGTGAGTAACAGAGGGAGAGAGGATGGAGTGATTGGGGTGCAAGGCCTCAGGGAAGGGACAGGGCAGAGGCAGAACCTCAGGATGGAGCAAGGGTGTTCAGTTTTGTATGTTTAGATATTAAAGATATAACTGATTTTTATGGAAGTATTAATAATGAGTTTTTAGATTGGTTTTTAAAACCTGTATTTGTTTTTGTACTTGTCTATAATTTATTGTATTATTCTCAATGACCTACAGCTTGGACACTCAATTATTAAACTTCTAAAGTTAAGAGTAACTCCTCACTTAAAGTCATCCTGGTTAATGTTGTTACGCTGCTGATCATTTAGGGAATATGCTCATTTTAAGTTGTGTAATGCTCCCTTCTAATGTCTTTTGGCAGCTGCCTGCTTTGTCTATTGCTTGCAGGAAGAGAAGCCCATTGCAGTAAGCTGTTGGGGGCTTGGAACCAGGGTCGACCGGTAGTCCCCCTATCAGCTCCCTCATCAGCTCCCTGCTCCCCTAAGTTCCCTGTGCTGCAGCTGCCCAGCAGGCTAGCAATTGCAGGTGTCCCTCCCCCAACTGCCATGTGCTGCTCCTGTCCTCTGCGTTGGAGCTGCTCCCCGAGACTCCTGCTTGCTGTGCGGGGAAAGGGAAGGAAGAAGGGGGCTAATGTCAGGGTGTCCCCCCTGCTCCTGCACCTCGCTTACCCCATCTTCCATAAAGCAGGGGGGACATGCCAGGGTTCAGGACGGAGGGAGCTTGCAGCAGCTGCGGTCTCAGCAAGCTGATTTAATTAACAAGGCAGTGTATTTAAAAGGGAAATGCGCATATCTCCCTCATTCCTGCTGCCTTGTAGAGTAAGAGAGTTAACCCTTGATGGCTCAGCCAATTGCTAGTTCATCATTTAGCAGTAACGGAAATATCCCACCCTCTGACTCCACCACCTCAACCAAGCTTCACAATCATCATCACTGTGTACCAGTATTAAATTGTTTGTTTAAAACTTATACTGTGTTTGTGTGTGTGTGTGTGTATACATAAAACAGGGGTTGGCAACCTCTGGCACATGGCTCGCCAGGGTAAGCACTCTGGCAGGCTGGGCCAGTTTGTTTGCCTGCCGCGTCTGCAGGTTCGGCCGATCGCAACTCCCACTGGCCATAGTTCACCGCTCCAGGCCAATGGGGGCGGCGGGAAGCCACGGCCAGCACATCCCTCAGCCTGTTGCCGACCCCTGGCCTAGGCCATTGCATGTCAGAGTGTGTTAGGAATGGAAAATTGTCCTGGTAACAAGTGAGACTTCTTACTGACTTTTCAGAGTTGCTCACACAGGAACACAGAGCACACCAACAGTTGCCTTTCCTTCTCAGAAACCCTTTGAAAATGATCCTTCTGGGCACATGGAGTAGTCTTAGCTAATTGAGGGACCAAAAAAAATACTCTATTTCAATCAGAGGATTTACATTATGTTATCAACTGAGACCATGAGGTCTGTCCCCATTTTTGTACAGTGCTGTGCTGTTTCTACTCCACTGGCTCGTGTGTTCTAGCCAAAGCTTTGCCCATTGCCTTGATCCAATCCACCACATGGTCTTGCCCTAAATAAATTAGAAATGTGGGGTGAGCAGAGATGGTGTGGAAGGGGAGGTTATTTTCTACTAGTGTACAGCAGTGACATTCTGGAGCAAAGGGCATTCAGAAACGGGATTATGAGCATGAGGTGATGGAGCATCCACTTCAATCCCTAATATATTGCTCTTTCCATTCTCAGGAATAAACAGGCCAGTGCAGCAGTTCCTTTGAAGCTGTAGTGGGTCTGGCCTTAGATCTGGCTATTGACTTCAGTGAGTAAAAACTGAATGAAAAAAAACCTCAGGATTTGATTTGTAGTTAATTTGTTTGGAGAACTGTGACTCATGTATCAATGTAGTTTATACATTTGTAGTCTTAAAAAATTGAACAAAGATTGTGACTTTTTGGAATCATTACAAAAACATGCAAAAGAGGGGATGGAGATTACATCTGTGTGAGTCTCTCCAGTAGAAAAGCTTCAGCTAAAAGAATACCAGTAAGAGGGAATATTTTATGGTAGGAGGAAGAAAAATATAAAAAGGATCTGTTTAACCTGCTTCTCTATTGCTCTTTCCATCTGTATGTATTTTTCTTGAACCACAGCATGTGACTGACCACAAAAAACAGGCCCAATATTTCATCACAGCGAATGTCCAACAGCCCATGAAAGGAGAGTGAGGTACACACACCACTGTCTCTAAACTTATTTGTGCCCTGCAAGGGCATAAACCCAAATAGTCCAGTATTTGTATTTCCAGAATGTGGATGAATCTCCTTTTGGACTGAGCCAGTGTCTAATGTATAAGAAACAAGTAGGAAAATTAGCTGTCAAGAAGAAATAAAACTGTATTTTAAAAAGTGAAGAAAGAGCATAGTAGTACTGCAGTAATAGGTACAGTCTCTTTGCAAATCATGGCAACAACAGAGCTATTTCTTTGCATTTTAGAATGACAGTTCATTGCTTTCTGCTGTTTTATAATTATTTAAAAAGAGCCTGGATAACTTAATCAAGGTATTTCCTCTTTGCTCCCTGGTATACATCAGGCTGCCTGAGGAGATGACTGACATCCTAAGGTGTCCACAGCATAATCAGGCTTAAGAGCATCTAATATTAAGATTCTGACTAATGATAATCAAACAGAAACAAAACAATAGAAAGATTCTGTGATTTAAAAAGTGACACAATGCTGCAAGAGCTTTAAATACAGCATGCAGGCAGTTTTTCTATTCTGCCAGTATCACTTATTGTGATAGATGATTTATAGCAGATTACTTGTTTGTTCTGTGATTCTTTAAAGAAAATTATTATTAATTAACCCCCACCAATGAAAAACAATTTTAACAGTGATCACTAAGATTTGTAGGTGATGAATATGGGCATCAGGATGAAACACTTCTTTCTCATTGTGCATCTTTACCTCAACCCTCTTTAATTTATCATTCTGTAGCAGCCATCATTTACCTTGCTCAGTGTTGCAAACACATTGGTCCCCTCCTTAAATCCCTTCATTGGCTTTCCCCTCACTTTTTGCATCCAAGTCAAGCTTCTGATCCTTATCTGTATAACTCAGCTTCTACCTACAAGCTTGAATTATTAATCCCTAATTACTCCCTGCCCTCATCCACTAGCTGGCATCAGTCTATAAACAGAAGGGTGCAATGCATGAGGTCCACTTTATAAAGCATTGCCTCATTAAGTTCATGCTTTATAAAGTTAGAATAAGGAGTAGCACCTTCCCATGTACTGGACTGATACGCTTGATTACATGTACCCGTTCGTGAGTCTGTGCACACTTCTTAAAGTTGCACAAGATGTCTAAGGGATGTTTATAGGACCATTGTCTCATTCCTGGTGTAGGGGCAACACAACCTACCTCAGTTCTGAAATTTACTTTAAGATGCCAAGATGCCCAAAATACCTCCTGCCAGTTTGACTGTACATATGTAAAATATCATTTTCCAATGTTGACTAATTCAGTATTTTCAAAATCAGTTTTCACAAGAGCACCTTAGACACTTCCCAAAGAGGGCTATGTCCATGCCAGACTTCAGTTTGCCATTCCTAGCAGTTTTGACTGTAGAGCTTTTCAAGAAAAGGTAGCAAGAGCTATTTTGTAATGGGCAAAGTGTTCCCCCTCCCCCACTCTCCTCTAACTAAAAAAATAGCTGAACCATTGGGTTCAAAGTTAAATAATAAGCTTCAAGCCAAATTCACCAATCTGGAAAACTTTAGCATCAACTTTAAACAGGAGTTTAGAATGAAAATAACCGTCTTTAGCATTACATGAGAACAGCCATAGTAGGTCAGACAAATGGCTCATCTAGCCCAGTATCCTGTCTTCTGACAGTGGTTAGTGCCAGATGCTTCAGAGGGAATGAACAGAACAGGGCAATTATTGAGTGATCCATCCTCTGACCAGTCCCAGCTCCTGACAGTTGGGGGTTTAGGGACAACCAGAGCATGCAGTTACATACTTGACCATCTTGGCTAATAGCCATTTATGGACCAGTTATTCCCTTTCTCCACACCATTATATATCATATTCCTCCCCCTTAGCAGTCTTTCCTAAAATGAACAGTTCGTCTTTTTAATCGCTCCTCATATGGAAGCTGTTCCATAACTCCGCTCATTTTTGTTGCTCTTATTTTCACCTTTTCCAATTCTAATATCTTTTTTGAGATGGGGTGGCCATAATGGCACACATCATTCCAGGTGTGGACATACCATGGCTTTATATAGTAGGATTATGATATTTTCTGTATTTTCCAGAAGTACATGTAATAATCTTTTGAAGCATCCGCATTGTCTAATACAGAAAACAGGCTACAGATTTCAATGCAACACAGGTCTATTGTGGTATGCATTGCAATTCCTACGTTCCCAAGAATGCTAGTCTTGATAACAGGAAACGAGAATAGTTAGGCATGAGAGTTGTGAAAGAACTTTGGACGGCAGGGTTGAAGTGGTTTTACTTACTGGAAGTGAGTAAGCATGTAAACTTCTTATAAGGCTTCAGAAGAAAAGAGAATTTGTCCGCTGGGCTGGTTTTCCCAAGGTCTCAGAGCTAACACTTTGAAGAGGCAGACTCTTCAACAGACCTTGGAGTACATTCTTGATACAGTACAACTTCTATGAAAGTGCTTTTTATGGTAAAGGTACGGACCAAGGGAGTTTGAAATGAAATTATCCTGTAGAAGTGATAAGGAAAGAAGATATCCCTTGAGGTCTGACCAGACCATATTATGCCTAATGTGTTTCAGAAGGTATGTTCAGCCAGGGTAATTGTAAAGAGTATAGTGTGTACGGACGTTATTTCCCCTTGTCTGTTGGAAGCTTTTAGAACTTTTAAAAAGCACTAAAATCATACAGGCTGCTATCCTGCCCCTAGGCACACAGACATACATTGACACACATCTTGGAAGAGCCCCTACTGCACAATGTCTGATTTTTATATGACACAAGGCTACGCATCAGCACACATCTGAGGTAAGATCCGTAATGTTCCCAATTCTACCTAACCAAGAACGAAGAACCAATCACATCCCTTCTTGATAACAAAAGTGTGCTTCAGAGCTCCAGCACTGCATTACAGAACTCCAATAGCTGGTCAGGTTTCCAGGGACTTGCTTCAGCAGAGCTTTATTCATTCCTGCCCTTTAATATGTTCTCCCTGATGCATTTAGATCACTCGCCTAACCCCAATACACACTAATTCCTGGGAGAGAGGCTTCCTTGAGGTCTTTCTGAGAGACTTACTGAAGAAGAATGCTAACCACCAAACTCACTATACCAATAAATGTCCAAAACCAAGCAGGACAACAACATTGATTTAAACTGTATCTTGTAAGCACTGTTGTATCTATCTGATATAACCCACATAGAAGAAAAAAGATTCATTGGTCTCAAATGCTATCTTCATCTTAAAGAATACTGAAATATCTGTATTATGCTCCAGAGCTGTCACGATGAAATCTGTTATTTTCCCAGAAGAAGCAGCAGAAGAAATTTGTTGCATTCTGTCCCAATAATGTGCTGCAGTTCAGAAAGATTCACTTCTAGTGGTGAGATGTTACTTCAGTCTCCAGCCCCATTGAGTCCTTTGCTTTTCAGCTGAGCCCACATGCTACCTAGGGTGCCAGTGTCAGTGATAGATGCATTGATACATTCAGAATCCAAAGAAAATGACCAGTTCATTTCACAAGGTCAACTCAATAGTCATCAAATGGTTACCGCTTTTAATCACTACCAATATCCAGAATTGAACCATGACCAAGAAGTGAACACCAATCTCCAAAACAGTCCGTCCCCCAAATAACAGGCTGTTTTAACAGACCTATTCTAGGTACTGTTACTTAAGCTTGTGAAAGTTCGGAAAAATCCATTTTCCAGTGTGTGTGAATTTTAGACAGTGTGAGGGTGTTCACCCCACACAGGAGTGGGAGGGGTTAATGGAGGCCAGATGAGCCAATTAACCTCGTAGTTTGAAGGCTGAGAAAGCCCTAATTAGAGGAACAGAATCAATTGTGCTGGAACACGTGGGGCCTGTAAAACCCAGATAGGGGGCTGCTGGGAAAGGCTGCAGGAAAGCAGTCACTACCTGAAAAGAGGGAGTGGGGTTGTTGGAGCTGGTATACCCAGAAAGAATGGAACGGAAGTAGGAAGCAGTCCAGGGATAGAGCAGTGAGGGCACAGAGAGGAAGCCCAAAACTTCTGCACTGAGGGTCCCTGGACTGGAACCTGGAGAAGAGGGCAGGCACAGGTTCCCCTACCAGCCACTGGGACAGTAGCACTGAGGCAGTGGATGGGAAGACTGCCTAGGACTGGTGATGGACTGTCCCCCAGAAAGAGAAACACTTAGTGACCTCGCTGGAGAGCCAAGCATGAAGAAGATGCTGTGGTTACTGAGTCAGAGAGGGGCTGCAGACAGGCTAGAGGCAAAGAGACAGTGTGCAAACCACAGATGGAAGTGTTAGTCTTGAGCTAATCCCCAGAGTGACAAGGAGAAGGTCCCAGACCAGTGGTGAGTGGTACACCCCATACAGATAGCTTAGCAGCAGAGAGTGTTTTTAGTGAATGTCTCCCTGAAGGAGGTACACAATATATGGTACAGTGCGATAAAATAACACATAAGTGTGGCAATATTGTTTAAGCCAATGGGATGTCCATCTCAGGATCAGACCCTACAAAACGAGCAGCAACAGAAAATACACAATTGTGGATCTGCGACCCTTTTGAACACATGATTTTATTTTGGGGGGCCCTTTTACTTCTATTTTAACCTTTCATCAGTAAAAATTATGAACATCCAGTGGAGATTGTATTTCCCCTTGGCCTACATTACTGTCCGTAACTGCAGATCTTGACCTGAGATTAGAGCGGCTTCTGTCCTATGGTAAAAAAAACATGCTGGAATGGAAGATAAAATTGTTGTGCTATCTGGAGTGGCTCATGACCGAGAGTGCCAACCTCAGGACAGACTGTCAAAAGCAGAGCAGACACCCCAGTCTGATGTTGCATTCTAGAATTAGATTTTACCAAACCCAGTAACAAATGTGCACTCCTGGATCAGTGTAACAGTCGTCCCATGGAGTCAAAGATAGTCTCCTTGCACACTCCAGTCTATCTTACCACCCAGGCAAGTGATAAATGGTCACTTAAACCAAAAATCACAAAATATTCAGATTTCTCCCAGTCTCTAGAGACCAGCCACTTTACCTCAGATCAATTTATACTTTAGCTCTCACACCAAAGACAATGCTGGTAGCCAATCCTATAGTAAACTAACTAAAGATGTATTAACTAGGAAAAAGAAATGAGTTGTTTACAGGTTGAAACAGACAGCATATATACACAAATTAGTTCAGGCCATGGTTCCAAAATATGTGAAGGAGATGTAATAATGTGTCAGCACTGAATGTCTCTTTAAGGCTAACCCAGGCTGCCCCGGGGGATCTCTGCTTTTTTGTTTCTTAGCTCCAGCCTTTGTAAGAGTCCAAACAGCAAAGAGGCAACAAATCTTCATGTCGCTATATTTCCCTCTTCCAGAATTCAAGTTGTTGGGACCTGCTTTCTCTCACATAGCACCTTTATGGGTGTAAGAGGGCCATTAAACCCAGCCCCGGAGCCTGCAGAAGAAAAAGGGTGACATTCCACAATGGATCACTTAGTCTTGATTGTTCTTCCGGATGGGCAGGGGAAACCACTTTTCCTGCCTAGATTCACAAATTCAGAGGAAGCATTTTTACAATTATAAAGCAAAAGTTACATATTGCCTTATAGCATGGAATACAAACACTATAAGTAAGATAAATGCATGCTGCAACTTACATGCATTTCATAGAGTCTAACACTAAACACATTCTTAGAAGTTCCACACCTGTCTTGAACAATATTAACATATAGGTGAGCTGGTCTGATTTCCAGCTATGATTTTGTCGGTGCTCAGCTGGAAAGATCTGGCACCTGGCATCATAGAAATCATCCTTCTTTCTTTCTTTGAACCCATAATACCCCCAGCATTTAGGATTTGGGGAGGGGGGTGTCTAGAAATGCTAGTGTCTTGACCCGTAATTCCACAGACTGAACAACTAAACTAACTTCATTCTTTTAGCTTCTGATGGAACAATCAATCATTTCTAAGTGAATATTATTAGGGGGAAAATGATGCTGCAATAACAGTGAGTAATTTTTTTTCTTCTGTGCTGCTTTGTCCCAGCAAGAAAACAAGAACAACTTCCCCATACTATTCTCAAGTGGCTTTTAAAGCTCTTTAGACAACTAAACATATTAATGATTTGCTATTTATAAGTTGTGCCTATTGAAAGACTAGCAGGCTAAATAAAGAGAATAGAATGCAAGATCTGCTCTGGCAAGAACTTGACTCTCCCATGCTTCTTCTAGCTGTATACATTTATGCATTTTTAATGTGCCTCTTTTCTTTCATGATTAAGCTTGTCAGAATTAGAGCTCTGAGATCTCTAATAACTGGGTGAGTTAGTGACATTTTTAAAAAAAGAAAATGTTTTCTATGTTCATAGGATAATCAGAACTCCATTAGAGCAAATGGAGGAGCTGCTAAGAATATAAACCCCACTATTTCATTGTGCTATATTTGCTCTGTCCTTGTATGTTTTTCTTTCCCAAACTACTGAAGTTCCATTGTCCAATTAAAAAAAAGCTTTCAGTACATACATAAAAACATAAGCAGATTTCTAGCTTCCTAGTCCTTTTAAGCCAAATTATTAATTAGCAATACCTTTGTCAGCATCTCTAAGGGCCTGATGCAACACACATTGAGATAAATGGGAGTCTTTCCATTGACTGCAGTGGGCATTGGATCATTCCTCAAAATGAGCCTGGGAGGACTTACTAACTGGAGTTCCTATTCCTAGGTAACAACTCACTGAATTTCTGTCCAAACTACTGAATAATAGATCCAGAGCTTTGTCTGTAACTGACCTTCATGTTCATCCTTAACTTTTCCTATTGTTGATTACTTGGATGATGTTTACTGTGGCAGTTGGCATCTCAGCTGCTGATTGGTGCACATCACTTTTGAAGTATTAGTATTCTTTTGCAACATCAATACTGATGGCCAGATCGTGACTGGCCATTTTACAAGTGCACAGCAGAGAAGGCACAGGGTGTCTCCTGTTCTTATTCTTGCATGGCCTGAGCAAGGACTAGTCACAGTCTGCAGTTATCAGGGCAGTTCTCTTCCTCTTTGCTCTACTCCATCCTCCCAAATTTAAGGGACAAGGGAAATGCGCTGCACTAGCCTAAAGGATCCTCAAGGTTGCTGTAGCTTGGATTGTGTCCTGGAATTATGACTCCCCATTACTTCCAACATGTGCTGATGTTTTAAAGGAAGAATTTTAGGGTTGGTCTAAAATTTTCCATTGAAATTTTTTGACCTGAAAATAGGGAGTTTGAGTAAACTTTTTTTCCCCAAGAAAGTGTCTGCTTTGCCTGAAAAATATTGATTTTTCCATTGAAAAAGGAAATGTTTCCACAAAAAAGGAAATGTTTAGTTTTGGACATTGCCTCATATTTCTCTTCTTTTGAGGCTGGGCTCCCTGAATGGACTGCATATCCCAAAATGTGTCATGGTCAGGGATTTCCATGATGCACTCCGCCCACACAACCCGTGATGGGGTGTACAAACCCTACAGCAGGCAAAAGGGGATTAAAAAGCAGTTTGGGGCCGAGGCAGTCCTGCTCCACCGCACCTGCAAGATATGCTAATCTTGGTGGAGGAGCTTAAAAAGGGAGAAGTTCAGTTCAAAAGGCACAGCCTGGGTAGAAGGACAGACCTGTTATTCTCAGCACCCAGAAAGCAGAATAGCAGAGAGCAAGTTACCTTCAGCTGCCTGTGAAAACAGAGCAGTAGGAAAAATAGCTAGAGGATTCTATTAGGACAGAGAAGCTGGTGCCACTCTTTATTTATGTTAATTTAGTTTCCTTTCCAATGCTGCCTTAAGAACTGGGACTAGAGGCTTGACCTGGAGACTTCCGACCCCACCCTCCACCCTTGCCCTGCTGAGAATACAAGCCCCCTGAGAAGACTGGCTGATATAGGAAGTAGATCTGGAAAGAAGCAAGAAGTCTGACCAGACAGACCTTAACTACTTGCTACTAGGGGCCTGGACTGGCATCCAGATTGGAGGGAGGGACTAGGTACCCCTCCAGCCTAACTGGGGAGACTTGCACGAAGACCACATACACAAGGGTTCAGAAAGACTATTGGGCCTGGCCCAGGACCCTGGTGTGAGGTCCTGGGACTACTGGGTGAAAATCCTGGTTTGCCCTAAAAGGGTGAGACCAAAGGCTGAGTCACAAGGCAAAAGGTAACCAGCCAGACTAAAAACAAACTGGCACACTGTTCACTTTGCCACAGAATCTCATAGTCGATATACTCCCACCAGGGAGCCAGGCCTATAGAAGAGAATAGTAACAATGCACCCAAACTACAGCTTCCATGAGACACCTGAATGGTATATCCTAACCAAACTAGTCTGGCTTTTGATTTTTCATCAAGTCCACATTTTCCACAGGAAAAAACGTTCTGACCAGCTGTACAAAATTTGACTCTTAAGAATTCTGATGCATTCTGACATTGTACAGAAATTGAAGATGAGATAATCATCTTTAGGAGTTAATATCTGTACAAATATTACATCACATAGTGTGTTTATCACATAAATCTGTACATTCTAACAGGTGGAGTTAACATGTGACAAAGGACTGCAATGCTTTGTGGAAAGTTGTGTAAATAGTTCTATGAAAAATTTTTGATGCTTGTATAAAGTTGTTGGACTACATTATTATTCCTACTATGTTGAAGAGAAGATAGAGGGCCTGAGTGTCAAAAGAGCTGACGATGCACAACTCCAGGTGATGTGGAATGTTATGAGTGCACAGCAATGCGCAACTCATAACTGTGAGAAATATCTGTCTCAATGCTTGTAAAACCCAAACACAAGCTATGAAGCCATTTTAAAGAAGGAAGAAAGAACAATTTTAATAATATTTTCATGTGTTCGAAACCAAATCATGGTAATGTGAGCTAGTATACAAGTTAGATTAGAAAGCTAGCGTTTATTCCATTTATTCCATTCCATTTGTATTCAACTATCTAACATACTGAGGTATGATAGTTTGCTGGGGCGGGGGGGTTAGTAGTGATAAAGATGTGTGGTTTTTTTCCTTAGGATTTCTGAAAAACACAGGCAGCTATTTCAAGTTCATTAAGTATAAATGGGAATGATTTTTTCTCTATTTGGGAAACTAGAGAAAATCTTTTAAACTTTAATGGAAAGCCCATGTTTCTTATGTTCGAGAAAATGATTTGCAGACGTAGTGGGGACAAAGGAGGATTTTGGTCACTGGGAAAAAAGCAAGTTTACAATTGTTAGAGGAATAATTCAAGATAGACAGCACCTGCCCCCTGCTGGGGAGACCCTCCCTCCCTCCAGACTGCATAGTGAAAGTACCCTACATTCCCCTACTGCTGGATACCGCTCTGTTGCTCATGCTAAGAAACGGTAGGTACAAATCAATTTACAGAAATAGAAAGACTGAGATTAAGAGTCTAGTATGGAGGTCATTCACCAGAAGGTCAAGTAAGGTGCTAGAAGTATGGGGCTATTGTCCCTCACTGGGAGGAGGGGTCTTTCAGGGCTTGTCTGGATCAGATTGAGGGAGACACTAGATACAAGGTGAATCTACAGTGAGAGAGAATGGGGAGGGAGAAAGAAGGTAAAAATTTCAGAGAGACTGGGTAGGGCTATTGTATGTAGGATATATTTTGACCTGCATATTTTAGCTGTGTACTATATATAGATTAATCAAATGAGAAGAACTGATGCTAATTTCCATACAAAATTGTAAACTAGCAAGTCATACACACTGCCAGGACATGGGGGGAAGTGATTATATCCCTCTCTTCAGCACTGGTGAGGCCACATGTGGAGTATTGGGTCCAGTTTTGGGGCCCCCACTGCAGAAAGGACGTGGACAAATTGGAGATAATCCAGCACAGGGCAATGAAAATAATCAGGGTGTTGGGGCACATGACTTATGAAGAGAGGCTGAGGGAAATGGGCTTCTTTAGTCTGCAGAAGAGAAGAGTGAGGGGGCATTTGATAGCAGCCTTCAACTACCTGAAGGGGGCTTCCAAAGAGGATGGTGCTAGGCTGTTCTCAGTGGCGGCAGATGACGGAACAAGGAGCAATGGTCTCAGGTTGCAGTAGGGGAGGTCTAGGTAGGATATTGGGAAAAAACTATTTCACTGGGAGGGTGGTGAAGCACTGGAATGGGTTACCTAGGGAGGTGGTGGAATCTCCATCTTTAGAAGTTTTTAAGGCCCGGCTTCACAAAGCCCTGTCTGGGATGATTTAGTTGGTGTTGGTCCTGCTTTGAGCAGGGAGTTGGACTAGATGACCTCCTGAGGTCTCTTCCAACCCTAATCTTCTATGATTCTATGAAGAGGAGAACTAGAGAGATGGTTTTTCAGGCTAAAGAGAAGAGATGTGGCTTTGGGTAGGGCTTTATAATATTTAGGAAGTGAAGTTACATAAGAACAGCCATACTGGATCTGACAATGGCTGATGCCAGGAACTCAGATATACTTTTGGCCATCACAACATCCCCTGGCAATGAGTTCCACAGGTTGACAGTGCATTGTATGAAGAAGTACTTCCTTTTGTTTGTTTTAACCCTGCTGCCTATTATTTTCATTGTGTGACTCGATTCTTGTCTTATCTGAAGGAGAAAATAACACTTCCTTATTCACTTTCTCCACATCATTCACAATTTTTTAGACTTCTATTGTCCCCTCTCTTAGTGGTCTCTTTTCCAAGCTGAGAAGTCAGTCTTTCAAATCTTTCCTCACACAGAAGCTGTTCCATACCCTTAATCATTTTTTTTGCCCACTCTGTACCTATTCCAATTCTAATATATCTTTTTGGAGATGGGGTGAGCAGAACTGCACACTGTTCAATGTGCGGGCTTACCATGGATTTATACTGTGACATTATGATATTTACTGTCTTCTTATCTGCCCCTTTCCTAATTGTTCCCATCATTCTGCTGCACATTGAGTGGGAGTTTACAGAGAACTATCCACAATGACTTGAACAGCTAATTTAGATCCCATTTTGTGTGTGTAGTTGGGATTGCTTTTCAGGGTGCATTACTTTGTATTTATCAATATTGAATTTTATTTGCCATTTTGTTGCCAGTCGTCTAGTTTTGTGAATTTATCCCACAAAAAAACCTTTCCAGATACCAGTAGCAAAGGAGAGATTGTTCTATTGCCCACTGTGCAGAGACAAAATACCCAGATTACTCTAGTTACTCTACTCTAGTTACTCTAATGTAACTATTCTTCCTCTCCAATGGAATAGATGAGAGCAGACTTTATTCAAGGGAGGTAGGGACAGAAAGAAGTTTGGTATTTCTGAAATGTATGGAGCAGGAAAGACTAAAACACAGGTTCAGTTAGACTCAAATCCTGGAGTACTGTAAATGAGCAGAATTTAAGCTAAAATACCATCTGTTCACTGCTGTAATTCTGGAAGAGTTTTTGTCTTGTTTAATTCTGTTTTTAACATAGCATTCAGCATCTTCAGCATTGTTTATTAATCAAACTTATAGGGATAAAATATGTTTTTTAACCCACTTTCTTCATCTTCTTAACTATTGATCACAGAACAGCTGCTAATCAGCAGCTTTACTTATTCTGTAAGGTTTTGCATCCCGGTGCATGTACAGCAAATGATTCCAGTGAAAACTGGGCCTCATCACGCATCTTCAGATCTTTCTTTTTGATCTATATTATAGCTTCAAGTTTCTGGCTTTCTGTCGCACAGAAAAAAGTATTTGCATACATAAAATTACTTCTGTGAGATTTTTATTAATGGCAAGTGACATTCTTAAAAAAAGTGTTGATACTTTATTGCCAAAAATAATTAGTAACAATTACCATTAAATTACTACATCTCTTTCAGAAAAATTGTAGGAATTTTAATGTGAATTGAGACTGAGCTTCTTTGGTAGTAGTTTTATCATTGTTATAGCATCTTTAGTCCTGCCGTGATAATTTAGGAGTTGGCAGAGCTTTGTGATTCAAGACACTTTTTAAAACTCCTTTATCTCTAAAATTTCATTTTAAGATCATTTGTCCTTGTTATAGACTAATTACTATGGTGATTTTTGGAACAAGACAAGTGATAAAATGAGGTTATTTTAATGCTGCTGCTTCTTTTTTTCTTCAAAATAACTACCATAGTGATTAGTCAATATGAAGAACAAAACATTTCTAATATTTAATTATAAGATAGAATAATGGGAAAAATGGCTCTATATTACAAAATTCTGCCAGGTCTTAAATGATCACAGCAGGAATAGAGATAATTCTCCCTACAGCTAACTGGGTAGTTCGGGCAATTTGCTGTAAAAATAAACACTATAACTTTGCATTAGTGAGAAGCTTCATAACCCATTACCAGTTTCCTGAGCGAGTCAGCCTTGGGGATTGGTGAATAGGTTATGGAGCCTTCTGCTATTAAGTCACAGTTCTGAATACAGCGTAAGTTGCTAGGAATAAAGAGTCATTAGCATCCAGTGGCTGTTTGGGCAACTATATGAAATGAGTTGGTGGTCACAGTCCAATTCCTATTTGTCAAGAAATTACTCCTACCATTGACACTAGCTGGCACCTGTGGGCTTTAATTCACTCTGGTACATGAGTACAAATGAGGAGTAATTCTACTTAAGTCAACTGAATTTTGCTCTTTGGTGATTTGTTGTATAACCAGTGGGTAAAAATCTGCTCTGAAGTCAGAGTTATGCAGAATTTACATTGAGGCCATAGTCATGCCATAAGATTACAGACTGTAGCCTCTACTGATGTTTCCTTGATCAATGGGTGGTGTGATCAGTTATGTTTTGTTATATCAGAATTTTTTTCTGAATTGGTATACCTTATGTATATCCATGTTACTCCATTATAATTTATGGAATTAGCCCAAGTTTGTAGAGGTATATTTGAGGTCAAAATCTAATCTCCAGTGTCTAGAACTATCAAAGTGGCATCTTTCATGATCTTTAAGCTACCCATTAAAAAGTGCAGAGAAAATGAGAAACTGTATCCATCACAATGTACACTGTACAGCTGTTGATTTACATCAAAATGTTGATTCTATCCTTTACACTAGCAGTTTCATAAGTTAAGAGAAACCATTTTGGACTGTCATGTCCATAAACAGAAACATATTTTAATAGTCTTTGAAATTATTTTTAATATTACCAGGAGAACTGCATACCTTGTTGTGGTTTATATAAATTTGAGATTCATCCAACAAAAGAAAATTTAGAGTTAAGGAGGAAATTCTAGCAATGAGTAATCCATTTTTCTTGTGTATTTCATGGTCATACAACATGGACCAAATTCAGCTGACCTCCAAAAACATGTGTATAAAACAAGCAGGTGCCTTTGTTTTCACATGCCAGATGCCCATTTATTCACATGCAAACAATTGTACCCATAAGTATCAATGAAAATTTGGCCCATATGGCTTGTACTGAAGCATCAAGGCATATACAATTGGTTCACTTAGATGTGATATCTGCCTTCAGCTTCTTCCTATGCTACTATGGGTTTAAGTCGCAGCCTTGACAATTTTTGAATGTAGTTTTCTGTGGTTTAATTACTATCATTATTATAGATACAGTAGTAATTATCTCTTCCTACTGTCTCATTATGTTTTGATCAATTCACATAATAAAAGTTTACTGTAAATATAAGGTTAGGTAACATTAAAGAAAATGTATAATTATGGACTATATAATCAAATACAATCTAAACAATTGAATGTTTTCCAACAATATGAACAATTAAATGTTTAGAAAGTAAAGAAATATTTTCCTTTAATAACCTAGATATAGCTTTGGAAGCAATGAATATATAAGGATTTATTTGTTGACCTCAAATTACTTTACTTCTGTTATATTGATAACATCTAGGTTTCTCAAAAACCTGCTGGCACAAAATCTTTTCAGCTTATTAATGATTCAGATGGCAATTTCTGAAGAGACAAGTCCCACAGAGAAGGAGCACTTGATTAATGACCTGGAAACACTTTTCCTTTTCAGCTGATTAAATAAAATTGACTGGATTTTTACATTTTTATAATAAAATGACCCGCAGGGCTGAGATGACACAGTGAAAGCAGCATGTTCACTCTTCAGCAGATTTTTATTTTGTCACTTGTAAAAATGAAAGGGCTAACCACCCAAGCAGAAAAATGCACTTTATCACCGTCCACTGCCGACATGCTGACAATTGCTGCATACAAATACAAAAACATGGAGGAAACTAGACTGTGTTTACACTCAGCCTGATTTTGTCTAATGATGACAAAAGGTTTGTGACTTCTTGGGAGGTGAAGAGATACTATTTAATTATTATGCATAATAGTCAGAAATATAACAACACAACCAGCAATCATACAAGCCTTTATAACAGAGCCATTTAAAAGTGGAATCTTATAAAATTCCTGAAATTTACATAGTACTTTCCTATTTTCTAGGGGAAGAGTATAATCATTTTTAAAGAGCAGGTGTAGTGCCTGATGCAGCTCCCAGTTAAAACAATGCCATAAGGTCCTATAAAATGGGACCAGTATTGGGTCCTCAGTGCTTCAGGTGAACGTTACATTCAGATACAATAATGTATCTCAACATTATGCACTTATATACACAATGTCACACCGGGCCATAGAACCAGTTTCCATACCATGTCAAATCTATTCAGCCAGAGCTTGGCTGGTCTATAGAATTCTGTAAATCCATTTCTTCTGGAAATAATCTGTATGATATCAGGTTGGGGTTTGATTATGCTCTTTGTGACAATCTTGTAAATTGGATAATTTCTGTCTATACATAATGGGCTCCCTCTCTTCCTTTTAATTTGAAATTCAGCAAATTTTGAAGTACTAGACATAAATTCCTCCAAAAATTTCACATTCATCAGTATGAGAAAACAGCTAGTTCAATACTTTAGATTTTTAAAACAAAAATAAGCATCACTTTCAGGTGGAGTCCTTCAATTTACTATTTATAGTTCCTTATCTGATGTATGTTCTTCACGGAGATCAGGGGATAGATTCTCAACTGTTGTAAATTATCATGGATCCATTGATTTTAATGGAGTTATGACAATTTAAACTGGCTGATGATTTGCTCCCGCACCTTATCGGTTCAGCATTGCATTTTACATAGTGGTAGTAGGTGCAGGCACGGATTCTAACCAGTGTCAAAGGGAAAGTTTTTAAAATTAATTCACAAGTGGTTTATGATCAGTTTCTAGATGTATCTTCCCTCACCCACATCTAGTATTTATGCATGAAGTATAAGACAACCACTCTCAACTGCCAGCATTTTTTCAATAACCACTTAGTTTCTTTCTGCCATGTTTAGGGATATTGATAGAAATGCAACTAACTGTTCCTTCATAAACATATACCTAGACCTTCTGATAACAGAAGGGACAAAGATAAATAATACAATGGAAACCCTGGTAATCTGATATTTTTAACTTTTCCCTTGACTGTTTTGTCTTTCTTCCCAATGCCGTGCAGTGTCATTTTCCATCAGTTTCCTTCAGGGCTTACTGACCATGGAAGCATTTAGATTGAGTTGTGGCAAATATCTCAAAAATTCTGCCCTTCTATTTTATATTATGGAGCAGACACTTTAACTATTCTTTTTTTTTTTGTCTGGATGAAAAAATAAGCCATTTCCCTCCACTTTTACCCTACCTGTCTAAGTTTGCCAGGCCCGCCATCCCTTTGACTGTAATTCAGTGATAGGTGTCTTCCTCTTGTCCACAGAGTTATTTGCTGAAGTCTTTCACTGTGTTCCTTAAGGTCCCCAGGCCAAGTTAAATCATAATCCATTATAACTTTGACTTTTTTTAACCCTCCCCCCAGAAAATCTATGAAAATATTCCCTGGCATATCTAAGGACCTGAATTTACACCAAAAGGCATTTGATTAAACTTTACAAAGACAAAATAGTCTAAGATTCATAGAGTCTTTTTAAGGCCAGAAGGGACTATCAGATCATCTAGTCTGACTTCCCTTCCTGTACAACACAGTAGGCCTAGATTTTCACCTGTTTACCTTGGGTTGAGCCAAATACCTTGTGTTTGACTAGGGGTTTGACTACACTAGAGCTGGAAGGTGTACATGTCAGGTCCAGGAGACATACCTGCACTAGCTCTGGATGAGCTAACATGCTAAAAATAGAAGTGTAACTGCTGTGGTCCAAGTAGCAGGAGGGCTAGCTGCCCAGAGGATATACTTATGTGTCAGATGGATTGTATTTTTAGGGCAGTTAGCCCTTCCTGCCTCTCACGCTGCTGTGGCTACACTTCTATTTTTAACACTCTAATTTGATCAGTGCTAACTCGGGTATGTCTCCTTATTCTGGAATTTACACCTTCCAGCTCTTGTGTAGACATGCTCTAAGGCAGATCTTCCAGAAAGCCATTCAGTCTTGATTTGGAAACACCAAGCAATGGAGGATTCAATACCTCCCTAGATAGTCTGTTACAATGGTTAAACACCCCACTGTTAAATTGTGCCTTATTTCTAATTTGAATCTCTAATTTGAATTCCATCTAGTGGTTCTTGTTATGATTTTCTCTGTAAGATTGAACCGTCCTTTAGTACTGGTATTTTCTCTCTGTGAAGGTGATTGTACATCATAATCAAGTTACCTCTTGATCTTTCTTCTTTTTGATTACCTAGAGATCCTTCAGTCTCTAAAGCATTTTTTCCAGCCCTCAAACCATTTGTGGTTCTTTTCTGCACTCTCTCCATTTTTTCAGCATCTTCTTTTTTTTAAATGTGGACCCCAAAATGGGACACGGAATTTCTCATCAATGCCACAGACAGAGGTAAATTAGCCTTCTTAATCCTACTCAGCGTTCCCCTACTTATACATCTGAGGATCATTATTGCTTTTTCCCACAGCATTGTGCTGGGAGCTCAGGTTGAATTACTTGTCCATTATGACCCCAACATCTTTCTCATTGTCACTGCTTTCTAAGATAGAGTTGTCCTTTGTATAGTATAGCCTTCATTCTTCTTTACTAGATATATGAAATTGCATTTGGCTGTATTAAAACTCATTTTTTTCTGGGCAGCATTTACCAAGAGATCTGAATTGTTCTATATGACAGCCCTGTCCTGATAATTATTTACCACTTTCTCAATCTTTGTGTCCTCTACAAATTTATCATCAGCAGTGATTTTATATTTAGTTCCAAATCATTGATGAAAATGTTGACTAGCATTGGACCTAGAATTGATCTCTGTGGAACCCCACTAGACACATATCACTTTGATGAGGGTTCCCCATTTACAATGACTTTTTGAGATTGAGCCGTGAGCCAGTTCTTACGCCATTTAACGTGTGCCTTATTGGTATTGTATAGTGCTAACTTTTTAATGAGAATGTTGGGTTTTATTAAGTCAGAAACCTTACAAAAGTCTATCTATGCAGTTACGTTTATCAAACAGATTTGTAATCTCATAAATAAAATCAGGTTTGTTTGACAATAACTCTTTTCCCTAAACCATATCAGCTGGTATTAATTATATTCCCATACTTTAATTGAATCCTGTATCAGCTTTTCCTTTCCTTTCCCCAGGACTGATGTTGGGTTGACTGTCCTTTAATGACCGAGGTCATCCTCCTTGGCCATTTTGAATATTGGCACATTAGCACTGTTCCGGAATTTCACTGATATTCCAAGATTTATTAAAAATTAACATTAGTGGACCTGAGGGCTCCTCACCCAACTCTTTTAGGACTATTGTGTGCAAGTTATCTAGGCCTGTTGATTAAAAATGTTTAACTCTAGTACATGTTGTTTAATATGTGAACTGAAATCCTCAAGTGACATCATCCTGTCTTTTTCCAAATATAGATCATAAATCTTTATTTAATACTTCTATCTTTTCAGTATCATTATTCATAATTTTACCATTTCCATCTAGTAATGGGCCTACACCATTTTTAGGTTTTCTCATATTCCCTTATATACTTTAAATTGTCCTTAACCCCCACCAGTTGTGACGTTTTCCCTGATGTCTTTCACGTCCCTTATCAATTTTCTACATTTCATAACTTCTAATATCTATTGATTGCTATATACTTTCCCATTTTTCTGCTTTGTGTGTGTGTGTGTAAGAGAGAGAAGCAATTAGAAAGAATTTAATTACCCTCATAAAGAATGGGCTTAAATTAAAGTCATCTTCTTTCACAACTGTAGAAGGGTTGCTTTGAGTCATCTAGCGAACTCTTCTTAAATAATTCCCAATTTTCATTTTTCTTTCTACAAGTTTCATCCTAATCAATTTCATGAATAACTTTCCTCAGCTTAGGAACCTAACCTTTTTGAAGCATCAGATATATACATTACTGTTTGGAACTGTCCTATGTTTGGCCATAATTAAAGTAATCAGATCATGATCACTGGTCTTTAGGCAACCCAAGTTTGCAATCCAGAGATACAAATTAATCAATCTGTGATAACATCCAGAGTAAAGTTATTGTATTGGGTGCAGTACCTTTGGTGGTAGAAAATTATCTATAATGTTTAAAAAATTCTAATGGTGATTTGCTACTGGCTGCATGAGACCTCTAGTGTGTCTCCCAAACTGAAATCCCCCATCATAATACAATTTTTCGTTCCACACACTTCAGACAGATGCTTAAGGAGAAACTCATCCAGTTCTCTAGTTTAATTTCCCACCAGACTCTCACCAGCACTGCTACTGGGCTTAGTTAGTACATTGATCAATACACATTAAAAATCATACAGTTCTGAATAAACAGTAACTCTAAAACAGGTAATGATGTCTTAAATGTAGTCTCACCATGCTCCCTCTTTTACTAACTCTATCCTTCACAAACAGGTTGTATTCAATGATTTTTAAATTTATGTGAATTATGTGAATTGTCCCACCAGATTTCTGTAATTAAGTTACAGTTAAAATCATCTAAATGTATTTGTTCAAATATATGCCTGGCATCTAATGCCAGGCAAGCTTCCAAGAGCTTTTCTCCCACATTTTCAAGAGTTTTTGTCAGGCAATGTTCATTTTTATTATTTTATTTGAATCATATGAATCAATGCATGGCTGTACTTTATTTGACTTTTCAGTTACAACTACATATTTAATCCAGTCTGTAAGTGTTTTTACTGATTTGTCTATCTTGCAATGGTAACTGATTTCCAGACAACATAAACCTTGGAAGACCTTTTGGAATTCTGCCAATATAGTGCAAATACCTCTGAGACCAAATGTGTGTGTGTGTGTGTGTATGCAAACACATACATACATACATAAACACATATATGACTTTTAAGTCCAGACCTACTGAGATTGAAGACCTGAAAATCTGGAGAACTGATATATTGTCCTAATCTGCATATTTTACATTAAAACTATTTTTGATAGAAAATTGGGTTTGTGGTGATATTTTCATGAAGAGTATCTGTTATTATGGATAATTTTGATTTTTCATTGAAAAATCAAACAACCACAATGCAAAATATTTTGCCCATTTTTTTTTATTTGGCTATGCTAGTGTTGTGCTTCATATGAGTTTTATTTTGGTTGCTTTTCATGTCCCTTTTCTTGAGGTGGGCTCCCCATGTAGACTACATTTTCCATGATACACCAGGGTCAAGGATTCCCATAATAAACTACCTCCCCCAGCCTAGAGGAGCATTCATGATGCATCACAGATTCATCATAAAATCATGCATGGTACGGAGAAAGTGAATAGGGATGTGTTAATATTTTTCAGCTGAAAACAAAAAATGTTTTTAATAGTCAAACTTTTCTGCTAAAATATTAAAAAAACATTTTTTCTCATTTTTCTCACAAATTTCTACAACCATTTTTCAATCAGCTCTACTTGTTGTTTGACTTTGCAATGTTAACTTTCTTTCAACCTATCTTATTTTGCATGTAATATGCAATAATAATACCTAGCTCATATGTAAATGTTATGAAATAATAATGGAAGTTGAAAGGTATATTCACTAAAATGAATATTTTGAATCATTTTTAAATATATCTAAAGATGGCTGTGTAAAGTCTGTGAAGGACCTGAAGCCTGACTCTGCAGTCCTTTCCCTCCCCACTCCATATCTGATTGAGTTATACAAGTACTAGAGCTTGTTTTCAGTGTACACTTCTGCAGAGACCAATTAAATGTTTCAATTCCAAGAGGATGATAAGTTTCAAGCTAAATCAATGCTCTTTTTGTTTCCTCACAATACATGCCTTGCACTCTAATAATGCCTTCAGTGACATGTTTCCATATGTGATGGGCTCATGTTATTTCTGACTTAATACTAGTGAACTAAAAATTCCCACTATTTATTTCTCTAATAGAACAATATTTTTTAGTAAAGCCATTGCAATAACTATGTCTGGTTCACAGTAGAGGTGGACATTCCAAATTAGTCTGTATAGAGTTGTAACTTTGGTGTATGTTGTGCACTGAATCATTTACAATTCACTTTTATTTCTCATACTATATATGACTGGGTGCGTATATACTGGACTAAGTGAACATGTCTGATCTCTTTCTATGAAGCTCAGAAAAAGAAACTATGTAAATTTAGGGTGATTACTTATTCCACGAGGCTTGGAGCTTCAGTAAGAATCTAACCGCTGTAGAAATCAGAGCATGAATTTCACTTAGCACAGAGTCTATGCATTACTTAAGTCCCACTTAAGCTTTATTCTGAGGGCTAAACTGAGACCTTAATGATCGTAGACCTTGCAACGGTCCTCTATACAAAGGTTAATTTCACACAAAGACAATACACTGAGAGAACCCACTGGACACTGTAGCTTATACCAACATCAGCCATAGAGCTGTGCTGTTTGCTGTTGAAAGTTATAGCAGTTTTAAATGTTCCACAGTTACAAGGGTGGACCGTGCATTGCTTTAATAAATTAGTCTGTTTCTAACATTTTCTTTTCAATCTGGAAAGCCTATATCATTTCTTTACTAATATACTGTTTACTTTTGCATGCTTCAGTTACCTAAGATCTTTTCTTTGCTTACAGGTAAAAGTCAACATAAGCGCAAGTTGTACTTCACTGTGGAGATAGAAATGTAAACAAGTGTGATTAAACCTGTTGATATGTTCCTATTTTTTAACATGAATGTTGCGGTGGAATCTAAGCAAGACAGCTGGTAAACAGTCTTGTTCACACATATTTTAATACGTCCAGTACAATAGTGTATCACACTAGATTCTTGATTGTATCAAAATTGCATTTGTTCTTGATATCTTTCCATCTATATATCTAATCTGTGATTTCCAATCTGCTTATCACTTTAGTATCTAGGCACCATATACATATTTAAGAAAAGCATCTTAATGGTCACACTATATTTTTCAGTCTTCATTTTTAACCCACACTTTGTACACCTCTCATAGTTTTGTTTGATTACAAAAATAGCCTTTCTGGCAATGCTTTGGCATGTTTTGTTCCAGTTTCATATACAGTTAGGTAGTTTAGAAGCTAATAACAAACAATTTCATAAGTCACACAACCTGAATTTCCTTACTTCCTAGTCCTAGTCACAAGACTGTCCTTCCTTTCTTTGTATTAACTGTATGCTGTAGATCAATTGGGTATCCATCAAAGATTTAGGCACCACAAGATCTAAGCATGTTGCTGTTTTGAAGTTACCATAATACAATCAATCTATTTTGAAAATGAAAATTCTGCAACCAGATAGCAAATTCTATCTTTCATCAATTCATGATTTTTATAGACAATAAGTAATTACAGCACCTATAGGTTACTAAATTCTTATAATATGATACTATATACTATTAGGATATAATTCTATCATGCTTGAAAGGAATATTAAATCTCATCCATTATTTATAGCTTAATTATCTCTGAGGGTTTCTTTCCCTTCTGTACAGATAAAACAGCAATTCACAAACTTTTAGGACAGATTAGTATCCAATTCAGAAAAAAGGGGAAGTTGATGATGAATATAAATCAGAAGATAGGGATTGTAGAAAATTGGTGAGGGAAGAAAAGGGACACAAACAGAAATCTCTGGCTAGCAGAGTTAAGGACAATAAGAGAGGGTTTTTTTAAGTATGTTAGGAAGAAAAAGAATCTTGGACAACAGTACTGGTCCATTACTGATGGAAATGGTAGAGCTGTCAATATTATACAGAAAAGGCAGAAGAGTTCAATAAATATTTATGTTCTGTATTTGTAAAAGAGATAATATAATGTGAAACCTGATTATTATGGATGATAGTGTCTGTAGAAGAGCAGCTGCATCCTACCAAGCAGGTCTTTCTAGAGACCAATAACAATGAGATTGACCTATAGTTGCCACATTCAGTAAGAGATCCTTTCCCCTTGTACAGGGACACTATGATGCTGTCTTTCCATTCTGCTAGTATTTTGCCTACGCTCCCACTTTTAAGAACAGTTGTTGCAGACCGATGCTCGCTGGCTCCAAGGCACCTCTTAGCATCTCAGGTGTAATACCATCAGATACAGCAGTATGTCTTTTGGATGGTCTTTCGTATTTCCTCAAGTGACAGAGGATCAATGTTCCTCCAGGTGTATGAAGTTATGTAATTTGCTAGGTTACAGGGTTCTGGAAAGTTGTCAGTAGGTCCATAGTTCACCACAATTTCATAATGATTTTCCATCTGTCCAAGGCCTTATCCATTGATGAGCATGGGGAGGCACCTGGTTTCATAATACAGATGTTAGAAAACTATGGCTGCTAGCCAGGCAAGTGATGGCTCTGTAAACACGATGTGGATTCTTCTTTAAGCCATCTTCTGCTTCATCACCCGGGGAGTTGATGTAGATATCATATGATCATGTTTTGCCAAGGACCAGAAAATACCTTTCAGCTTTTTATGTTCTTGGACAGCTCCCTGCTTCTGCTTTTTTCACTAATATCAAAGGCACCTTCAGAAGCCAAGGTTTCTTATGTGGCTACCTAAACCTGATTGTTCCAGGGGCAACATGTGACATAGGATTATGTATACCACTGCAAGCAATCTCCTCATTGTTTGATGGCTTGTGTGTATTTCACGGCTTCAACAACATCCTCAGAAAGACACTGTACATTGTACTGTTGGTAGATGTCTGGCTTGATGGAAGTAGATGGAAGATGCAATGAGAGCTGAGCAATGACTAGTCTGTGGCCTGGGTTTGCTGATGGTTCTGCAGTGCTGGAGACCCAGTGAGAGTTCACTATCAAGTGATTTGTGATGAGGATGTGGTCTGTTTCCTTTATGGCATGACTACTGTATGAAATCCAGGTCCAACGATAGATGTTAAGGTGCCTGAAACAGTAGCCCATAGCATATAAGCCCTGGGTGGCATAAAATGTGAAGAACTGGATGGTGGTGTCATTTGGGGAACCTGAGCCAAAGGGGCCTATCACAGCTTTGTACCCAGTCACAGTATTGAAATTTCCAAGCACTAGCAGTACATCATGTGGCAGAGCTGACTGGATTTTTGCTGCTAGCTGGTGGTAGAATGTGTCCTTTTCTGCAGGTGATGCATTTTCTTCTGGTGCATAGGCCACAGTGACAGAGAGATCATAGAGTCATAGACTTTAAGGTCAGAAGGGACCATTATGATTGTCTAGTCTGACCTCCTGCACAACGCAGGCCACAGAATCTCTCCCATCCACCCTGTATCAAACCCATGTCTGAGACACTGAAGTCCTCAAATCATGGTTTAAAGAATTCAGGGTGCAGAGAATCTTCCAGCAAGTGACCCATGCCCAACGCTATAGAAGAAGGCAAAAAAAACCCAGGGCCTCTACCAATATGCCCTGGAGGAAAATTCTTTCCCAACCCCAAATGTGGCAATCAGCTAAACCCTGAACATGTGGGCAAGACTCGTCAGCCAGATGCTCAGGAAAGAAATCGCTGTAGTAACTCAGATCCCACCCCATCTAACATCCCATCACAGGCCATTGGGCATATTTACTGCTAATAGTAAAACACCAATTAATTGCCAAAATTAGGCTATCCCACTATAATACCATCCCCTCCATAAACTTATCAAGCTTAGTCTTGAAGCCAGATTGTCTTTTGCCCCCACTGCTCCTCTTGGAAATCTGTTCCAGAACTTCACTCCTCTAATGGTTAGAAACCTTCATCTACTTTCAAGTCTAAACTTCCTGATAGCCAGTTTATATCCATTTGTTCTTGTGTCCACATTGGTATTGAACTTAAATAATTCCTCTCCCTCCCGTATCCTCCTGGGGCTCATATTTGGTGGTGTTATCTCCATTGACTCTTCCCCTCTTCCTATAGGACTAGCTGCTCTTTCTTCTTCCTTGCTCTCTGACCACCTGCTGTGCCCCTTCTTCATTTTCCACTAACCTATTCCTGAGCTCTATTTCTCCTTGACTAGCCCGTCTTTTCCTCTGCCCGGTTCTCTTAGTCACATGCTTCCACTGTCCACTTTCCTCACCCAGCAGTCCCCCTCAGAGTTCTTTGGTCCTGCTTCCATCTGCAAGTCTGAGCTATTCCCTTCAGACTCTTCATGCTCCATCATCTGCTCAAACCCCCTTCTAAACTCAACCAGAGTTTCCACCTGCATCTCCAATCCTCAGATCTTTTCCTCCATCAGCTCTATCAGGCAGCACTTCATGCAGACGAAACTCTTTTCAGGTACCCCCTCTGGGATCATGTACATGCCACAGCTTCCACATCCAGTCATCTTAATTGTCTCTTCCACTGCTTGGGTCACTACCACTGCTTCCTCTGCATCTGTCATAGGTTTCCCATTGAAACCCTGTAAATCTTCTCCTCCAACAGAAGTCCCACTCAGACTCCCCTGTTTACAGCTCTGTTTGCTGGCTCCTGTGCTGCTGTAGCTATCTGTGCCACTGCCTGACTGGCTGGCTACCTTTACAGGACCCCTAGTCAGAGAAGCTAGGAAGATGTCCATGGCAATGCTGGAGCTGAGCATAGAGTAAGTGTAGAAAGACGGGGTCCCTTGTGACTAAAATCTGTGCCAGAGATTGTCTAATAACAAGCACCATATCGAGTGTTCAGTGTGAACCAGTGAAGAGGAGGAAGGTTGCTTCTTCCACAGTAACTTGATCACTTTGTGGCAGATTGGCCTCTGTGCTGCTAGCAGTTCCAACCTTATAACAAATGAGTTATTTGACAAGAGCTGTCTTGTACGCAATGCTGTTCAGTTTTAGCACATTCCATAGCAACACGTAACACACCAAAAAGGTCAGTTTTGGACTTCCAACAGGAAGTTGGGGTCATCAGAGCTGAGCTTTCCCTAAGCAGGGTTTAAGTAACACCCATCCTAAGCTTGAAAACATGCCCCTCTGCAAGGAGTTGGTAATAGCAGGGGCTTTAGCCTGGCACACTTATTGCAGTCTGTCAGGGCTGATTTTGGTTCAGGCACCTCTTTATTCGGAATTATCTCAAGAAATAACCATAAAACTTAAAATATAGGGGCCAGATTCTGATCTCAGTGACATGTGTGTAGATCTGAAATTACTCCAGATTTACACTGATGAAAATGAGAGTAGAGTTTGGCTCTGTAAGTTTAAGGAAAGCTTGTTTTGCAAACAAGAAGCCAATGTCTACCCCTGTTTTACCTATGTAACCCATAGTTTACTAGCTACTTGTGAATATATTTAAACAATGATCATGACTATACTTATGAAATTTATATTCCTCTACTACTGTTTCTAGTAATAAATCTTGGACAATCTGTGATGGAACTTCACCACAGAGTATCCCAAATGCAGGACCGGTGCCAGGGTTTCTTGGCGCCCTAGGTGCACGGCCATTTTGCCGCCCCCCCTGCTGATCCCGTGGCTCCAGGGGAGCTGCCGCAGGCATGCCTGTGGGAGGTCCACCGGAGCCATGGGAGCAGCCGACCATCCGCAGGCATGAGTGCAGCAGCTCCACTGGAGCCGCGGACCAATGGACCCTCCGCAGGCATACCTGCAGCAGGTCAGCCAGAGCCACCTGCCATCTCCCCCCGCCCCGGCAAAATGCCGCCTCCTCAATAATCCTGGCGCCCTAGGCGATTGCCTAGGCTGCCTAAATGGTAGCACCAGCCCTGCCCAAATGTCATGTTTTTCTCTGACATCAAGACTTCTGATTACAGCTCCTTGGTCTGATTACAGCTCATCTCGCAGGTTAGCCAAAATCCCCTTAAATGAGTCTAAAAAAGGTTGCATGATCCAGGCAACTTCCATCAAGGACTCAATAAGTAAAGGTAACATATTTCTTCCCCTCCTTTCATAATTTCAAATCACTATGTAGGTTCACTCCAAAAACATATTCATTCATAGTGAAAGCTGATACATGAACAGTTCATGATGTAGAAAAAAAAAAGGCACAAAGCATATATTATGAATGGGGTAAATTTGAGATTCCTTTTTCAGATTGTCATTACTTTGTGGCACAAGTGGCATATTTGGCCAGTCTGAATGTAAAGTCACTTCAAAGTAAAAAATGTCATCATTGTGCATATTTATATTCATATTTGCTGCAATTTGTCTCCATAATCATATATTAGAGTGTGTTTGTTTTTTTAAATGATTTGATTTGGTGATGGGCTGGTTCAGTATTCTGCTGCATGTTTCTACAATCCTGAAAAGAATTTCAGGAATATCTCGTGGTGCCCATGTATTTTCTGAACATTTCTCCCACTTGGCAGAAAACTGTATTTGATTAATTATAGGAACATTAAAAGAGCTGAGCTGTCATCTACATTGCACAAACACTTTAATTCTCTTGTCAGATACTGTAAAGCCATGCGGAAATTACTGGCTTCAAGCCACACATTTCACTGTATGGAATATGTTCACTCAAATAGTTTGCAAAAGTTTGATGGTAAGGGAACTGTAACAAACCCATTTATACAAAAAGACCAACGAACTAACATCAGCCCTGGAACTGACCGGGAAAAACAAAACCAGTGAACACTCGCAGTCATGTAATCAATTTTACAGCCACTTGTCTGCATATCTGAGTCCTTGTGCAAAATACGATGTCAGAGAAGTCTGAAAAATATTGAGTTTCCTCCATCCATCATGGCATAATTACAAAGAAAGCATGTGAAAATATATAGGGGTTTTTCAATTGAATTAATCTCCAGAATCAGACAGTCAAAGCACTATTTGGTGACATTTCAGGACACAGTGCGTAAATGTTACTAAATTGTATTTAAAAGGAGGAGGCTAATTCTTCATTTTGATTCTTTTGTTAATGCTAACAAACCATGGATTGTAAAGAGATGGCAGTTTCCATTATATGAGTTAATGAGTAATGTCTACACTAAGTAATATACCTACTAAGTGACATCCAAGTTTGAATTTGGTTCAGTATTTATTTACTTTCCCATGGTTAAAGGATTTATCTTATTTTCAAAGACACTTCTCTTTCATTAATGCATTCCGTGTAGGTGAGGTGCTCCCCTGCCACAACTATATGTAGAGAACTTTTTGGAAATTGTAAAGACTATTTACATATGCACAACTCTCATCCCTGATGTTTTCCAAGTCTGAGATTTGACCCACAGAATGTCTAAGGATCTAGAAATTGAAGCTTTTTTTAAGCAAAAAAGTCAAATTTCAAGAAAAATATCCCAGATGTTATCACACTTAATTTGCCACAATTTTCATAGTAAAAAAAAAATCCTGTTGGAATGCATAGTTTGAATTTAAACAGAGGTATTTAAAACCTGTTGCCAAACTGCTGGGATAGCAGAGGTTTGCCATTGGATAGTGGTCATCTACTAAAGAAAGTTTGTTTCTCTTTCATGTCCTCACTTGCTGGGGATATTTCTTCTTAGAGGGTGAATCAGGTTAAGAATCCTAGCATCACTTTGAGCCATGCTCTTTCAATGGAAAGCTCAGTGTGTCTGATGTGATATGGAAGTGCTTTGTCCTCAGTTGCACAGTTTATACTAGCTGTACCTTTGTTTACCCTTTGTCTACTTTGCATCAGCAACAAAGATGTTGGGATCACAAAATTTGATTATCATAATGTCTTCTTCCCAGAGCTCTCAGTAGGGGTTCTGTGTCACCTACAATTTTAAAGTCATGCACAATTATACACACATGTTTGTGCATACCTAATTAACATATGCATATATCAGCGCATGCACACAAACTAGCAGGCACATATGGCCAGTTTGGCCATCAGTTGTAAGTTTCACAATTGAAAGCCATTGTTTCAATTGTAACATCTTTAAAAGTAAGGATATGTCCTCTAAGCACCTTTGAGGGGCGGTTTGGTTTGCTAGTGAGAAAACTAAACCCTCCTCCCTTTGCATATCTGTAAACACACTTTGTGCCTTACTGACAGTGTACATACATGCAATCTCAGTCACAGGTCATTAACATGGCATATATTAATTTGTTTGACAGTTCTGCTATGTGCAAGTATTCTACAAAAGCGAAGACTAGTTGTTACCCTAAAGTGAAATAATATTTGCCAGCCCCAAGACATTGATCAAAAGCATGCAGATCATTGCACTTTCAAAGGAAGTCTGTCTCTATCAGCATCAAAATCACTGAACTGGGAAATCTGTAGTGTCTAAATGATGTTTATAGTTTTGCTGTTATGTCTCTATTTAGTGATACAACCCATGTGGCTTCCTACTAGCATATCTCTGATATTCAGTGCTCAGCTGAAGAAGTGAATGGAAAAATCTGTTTGTTTGATACAGTGCATTATCTTTATCTGCTCCTTTGCCCATAATACAATATAATTTTTGAACTCGCTGCTGATCTTTCATTTGCTAAAGAAGAAGCTAGGAGAAATCACTTTATTTATACAGAGGTACCACTTGGCTGGTATCTGCATCTCATTCCTGGTAACTGTTGTTATTCAAATAGTTATTTCAGGTTGGCCTACACCACCACTTAAGTCGATGTAACTTATATAATTCAGGGATGTGAAAAAAGACACCCCTCAAGTTTCAAAAGAGATCCATTTACCTCTCACTTGAAAGGGTTATCTCAGTTCTGTAATGAGTTTAGTAATCTCAGCTCTTTGTGGGTATTCTTGTTTGTCTGAGTCCATGCAATCATTACTCAAAAGACTGCATTGGGGATCATGTTGGAGCTTTGTCTCCTTTCAGAGAAAGAGAGTGGAAAGTAACTAGTGATTTTGAATGCTTCTTTTTTTAGGAGCTCAGATTGAGACACCATAAGTGGGCATAAACTCAGAAGGTGGATAGTCTGTTTCAGTAAACTAAGGGCACAAGTGAGCCTTGCAAAAATTCCTGAAGCTTAACATATTCGGATTATTTTGCATCACAGGAAGGGAATGAATTCCAAAATTAAGGAGCCCACACATAGAAAAGCTGCCAGCAAACGCTACATCCCGCCTTTGAATCTAAGGGTATCCTGCTTGAGTGCAAGTTATTACAACTGTGACAGATTCACAGAGGGTGAAAGATAGTCTCCCAAATAGGCAGACTTAGGCCATTTATCAAATATATCCATCTGTCTACTCCTGTTTCTATACCAAGTCCATCATCCTCATATCTCAGTGCCTTGTAATGCAAATATAGCCTTTGTTGCTGGACTATGCTTTAGTTTAAATTGACAGTGCATAATTATTTATTTGTATAATCATTTCCATATAGCTAATCACTGCAATCTTTTGAGAACCCAGTATAATTCTAGTCATTAGACTTCAGCTGGTTATATATAAACAACCATACCCTACTTTGATAAGTTTACCAAAGTTTTGAGTGATACTGTTCACTTGAACAATGTCCAGTTCTATAGCTAGAGAAATACTGAGGCAACTAAAAGTGGTGAAGCAAAAAAGAAAAAGTGGGGAAAAGAAAACACTCTAGGTTGAAAATCTATGCATAGCCACTCAACATGTTCATTAAGTAGGGGTAGGAAAGTAACACCCACTTTCCATCTTCAAAGTACACTAATGTACAATAAACATTTGCAGGAACACTTTTGGCAGAAGAACTAATTCATTGTCATTGGCAGCTTAACCTAGAACTGACAACTCTCATTTGTCCCAGGTCTCAATACTGTACAGCAGAGAGTAATTGACATCAGTAAATGACTAACCTTTTTCAAGCAGCTTTCCATATTGTTGTTTTAAAAGAACTCTAGTGTTTGCTAAGAAATATGATGGGCGTACAACTAAACAATGAAGCTTCATGCACAATTTTTCTCCCATGACCGCAGGACTTCCAGACCCTTTCCCTACACCTATGCCATCAACTCTTCCTCATGTTCCTGGCTGAAATTTGAAAGGGACATTTTTAGTTCCTATATTCTTTACTTCTAAAATGTTCAGTCTTTCTAAATGGCCTGAAGAATCCAAAATAAAAGCACACACAAGAAATAAAAGAAAATGTTCACAATCATTTTTGTAAAAAGAAGTCACTCAGGTCTTCTTCATACTGCCCCAGCTTCTAAGTCTTTGTCTAACCTGCACAGCTATCTGTTCAGTGAGGTGTCTAGCATATATTTTGATGTAGTATATAATAAAAATAAGTTTCAATAATCAAGCTAATCTATGGGAGAACCTTGTCATTCAGCATTGTAGGAAATTATCATTAAGAACCACATTTGCAAAAGTGGTCTGTAGCACTGAGTACCTCAACTTCAGATATCTGAAGCCTGTTCCTTGGAAAAGGATATTGCTTCTTTTTTTCTACTCTGGTTCTTAGATTGAAACTATCTAATTGAGATATGCACATAAATAACTGAAGACTATGAACTGACCAGTATAACTTCCTACAGTTAAACTAAAAGGAAGGAGAAAATGAATCTGAAAACAGCCTTTATAAGTGGTTAGTGTCTTAAAAGATTTTCTGCCATGAAACAATATGATAATTCCAGAAGGAATTAGTGGTTTTAATTAATTCTGAAAGTCTTCTGGGTCACAATTCTTAAATGGATTTGGAGCATAAATTGTGGGCTTCTTGAGGGAAACACCAAAAAAATGCCATATAGGTATACTGGTCTGTTCAGGGTCAAATGTCTCCAGCAGTAGTGGGTATAGTTTGAGTATTTTTTTTTAAAGAAAAAATATGACTGTATGTTGACATAAAGGGCACAATTTGACTTAACTAGGTTCTGTTAAGTACAAAAAGTACTACCATATGTTCACAAGAGACAAGCAAGTGCTAAAATATGACAGAAACTGAAGACAATGTGAAAGCTTTAATTCTTCATTGACCCATGATGGAGGAATACGTGATACCATCTTGGTAAGTAGTAGGAATCCTAAAATGCAAATAGGAAGCAATATTCAATGAAGAAATAGCAACAATGTAGTTTACAAGGCAGGTTTGAAAAAGCAAAGATGTTAGGTAAGTAGGACTCAACTAGCTTTAATTTGTGTTTTGGATTTGTAGCCTCCTTAGTGTGTAACCTCAGTAGTGTCACATAATCACATACCCATTTAAGAAAGTCCATTTTATCTGGAAGAGGGCAATAATTATAGTCAAGGCTGGTAGTGCTACTTATTAAGATTTCCTGACACTTCCAGTTATAAGACCCCATTTTTAGTTATTCATAACTTTATCACTTGAGTCTGAAATATTCTGTACTAGGTATCTGCCTCAGACTGCATTTTTTAGAAATGTTCCACCAAGACTGTTCAGCCATTTCTGAGACGAAGCAAGGAAAAAAATACTTTGTTTTGCCCATGTCTTCTTTGAAAAGTTCTAGTGCTCCATGCTTCGGAGCAAGGGCTTGACATTTTATAGGAGGATGATGGTAGCCTTTGTGTCAGGGATGTGTCACTTTTGCTGCTCCCCTCCTGTCCCCATGAAAAATCTAGTTAAATTTGCAAAGTTATAAGCCTTTGAAAAATTGCAGTTTGCATATGCTCAGTAAAGACTGTTTAGATTTTAGTAACAACATATCCTAGAGTGTTGAGCACCACAGAGAAGCCCAAGAGGAAATGAATAACTTTATTCAGAGCAGAGTTTGAATAATGTGTAGTAAATAAGGCATGGCACTATACACTGAACAATGAGAAGAAAGCAAAATATTGAATAACTTCCATTAATTGAGCACCATACATCCCTACACTGAATGAGTCATATGATCCTGGAATTAAAGACTTTATCATAATATATATGAACAAAGGCAACCTTAATTCTGGCATATCCTAAATTTTGAGTGTTTAACTTTGTAATCTTTATGTTCTTTCAACATTGTGTGTGTGTGTGTGTGATATGTATACACTACATGCTACAGTAGGATAAATGTAGCATATACAACTATAAAGTATATGTGACCAGGGGCGGTTCCAGACTCCAGCACACCGAGCGCATTCTTGGGGCTGCATGCCGTGAGGGGCGCTCTGCCGGTTGCCGGGAGGGCAGCAGGCGGCTCCAGTGGACCTCCCGCAGGTGTGCCTGCAGAGGGTTCGCTGGTCCTGTGGCTCCAGTGGACTTCCCGCAGGCTTGGAGCTGCAGAACCAGTGGACCCTCCGTAGGCATGCCTGCGGGAGGTCCACCGGAGCCGCGGGACCGGCGACCAGCAGAGCGCCTCCCGCGGCATGCCACCTTGCTTGGGGCGGCAAAATGTCTAGAGCCGCCCCTGTATGTGACTATAATTATTTGTGGGGTTTTTGGTGTAATATTGAAAGAAGAGGTCACCTACATAAAGAGGCAAACCCTTTCTCCTGACTCAGCCAATGCAGACATCTCTGTGTGTCAATGAACTAGTATTGTGTTGCTGAATGAGGGGGTAGGATTCAGTGAGTCCATTCCTGATGGAAAGATTATTGGGTCATGCTGAGGCAGGGACAAGAACAATGCAAATCAGTCAGGCAAACCCAGACATAAAGATTACTGCAGATTCATACAATCGTTGCATGGCTTGGTGTGCAACATTCTATCTATCCAACCTCTATGGACATACCTCTGCCAGTGCTGCCTTAGTGTTAGAAACAGGATTTGGCCACAAACTCAACAAATAAATAAATTACTATTGTAGCAATCTTGAAAGACTGCATTGTATACATCCTTTCCAAAAAGATATACAAAATACCTTCTGCTGAGCTCTAGGGTTTAGAGCATATGCATTGAGAAAGACTACTGTTTTAGGACAGTACAAAAAGTGGGTTCTTTAGAGAGGTGGTGATTATCTGCTGTATACTTTAATATACTGTAGTAAATAAGAGTTGTCAACTATACTGGTGTGTACGCTCACAGGAAACTGAAGAACAGTACCTGTTTTCTTCTCCTGATCTTCAACTAAATACTGGCATAAAAAAGGATGATGCCCATTCTTTGAGAATTTAGAGTCAAAATATAAGTTTAAAAATGGATAGCTGATTGCATTAAGTGCTTCTTTTTTAATGCCAATTTTGCTAAAAATTGTACATAGAAGTGTTGAGAAATTGACCTTTTCCACATCTTTTACACAGGTCACTTCCCACAAGAGAAAGCTATACTAAGGACTATGAAGAGCAGGTGGTATTCAGTAATGGAATCACCCCCTGCTTTTAAGTATCCATGGTTCCCTGAGCAGTGTCTCCTCTGAGGTAGTAATATAGGAAATTTCTTAAACTTCTCCCTTAGCATACGATAACATATTCCTTTTGACTCTGTATGAAGATCCACATCACATGCATTCAGTTGGATTGCATACAAACAATGTACAGAAGAGCAAATGTTTTAAAAGAGAAGATTTACTTACCCTCTACATTTAAACCAAAATAACATGAGAGGGAAATATCAACTAACTTTAATCAAACACCAACATTTGCCAAAACACAGACCTACACTTCAGTTTTCTGTACTCACCTTTCTATTTTAATATCATAATTGAGGCCTCTGCAACAGTTGTACTACTAAAGTGATCTCTGAATACTCTAAATGTTGAGTGTCTCAGTCTTTAAAATCAATCTATACCAGATGTAGGTGAAATGGAATATTAAGCAAACACAGATGATGTTTTTGACAATAGTGACAAAACAGTTATTGCCTTTAGAAATGTTTACTGCTTAAACAGTCACACAAATTGATGAAAATAAACATCAACTGTATTGACTGAAAAGCAATGTTTGTTAACTTGATGGTTACCTCAACCTTCTGTAACATATCCTGGAGATGGCCAACATCTGGAATTTCCATGCCATAGCAAATTCTGAGACTTCAATATTGTGTTTCTCCCAAACTGAGATGCAAAGTCAAAATTTCAATGTTTTACTGAATGAAACATTCTGAAATATGTTTTGACCTTATCAAAACATTTTATTTACATTATTGTTATTTTATATCATACATGATAATATACAATAACATAACAATTTTGAAATATTTAAGATGAAATGAAACATTTCAACAACGTATGATCAAAATTTTGTATTAAATCAATGCATTCCTACAAAATGTTTCATTTGCTCTACCGTACCTTATCTTTTGAAAAGCAGTGAGGCTAAATGAAAGAATTAGAGTTTGAATTAAGTGTATAAACAGAGAAATAAGAGGCAGTTATTGAAATGTTTGTCGCAGTGTTTCTCAAACTTTTGTATTGGTAACCCCTTTCATACAGCAAATCTGAATGTAACCCCTCCCACCCCCTTACAAATTAAAGTGACTTTTCTTTTATATTTAACATGATAACTGCTGGAGGTGAAGTGGCATTTGGGGTGGAGATGGACAGCTTGTGACCCCCACATAATAGCCTCATGACCCCCTGAGGGGTCACAACCTCCAGTTTGAGAACCCTTGGATCGGATTAATGCTGAGACACCAATGTAGTTTTTGTCCATATGGATAGAAAAGATAGACACAGTCATCCCTGATGTAAGGTTATAGATGTCAAGGGATACATTTTGTCACGTGTTGTAGAAATGCTTATCAATAAATGTAAAAAGTGCAGCATTTCTCATAAACAAAGTTAATAGTTTTTCCAAATCTTTTTGAAAGAGTTCTGGTTACAAATGGATTATTGATGTTTTAATAACCACATTGGTCATATTGGGTTTGCTGTTTCCCTCTTCTTCCCTTTTTGAGTCCATGTACACACTGAACAAAGGCATTCCAGATATGGAATTACATCAGGGTTCACTGGGCCTCTGGACCAAAACCAAAATCTTCTTTGCACCCTGAAATTATTCTTTCTGATTTCTCAGGAAATGTTATCAGTACCTGCAATAGTTTCAAAGTTAATTAATTAATGCATGTCATACTGCGGCAAACAAAATTTTCATGTTAGTTTCAAAATTCCTAACACGAATGTTGACAAAATGTAGGCTGAAGCTTTGAAAGCTTATAAATCTGCTTTATGGATTTACCACTTTCACTGATGAAAAATAAGGCTGCAAGGTACTCAACACTCTCTACTCCCACTGACTTCATTGTGAGTGAAAGAAATTCAGCACTTTGTGGGAGTGCACAGCACTTCAAAGGATTCACCTCATAGAATCAAATTCACTCAACCACAAGGAAAGATCCCACTGGACCCAAATCCCACTACATCTACCACACTTTTACAGTCATTGCCCTATAACTTGCATTTGTTTTCATTTTCTGCAGGTTATGTATTTCTTCCAGAGTTGTAGAACCATCTATTTAGTTGGTGTCAATCAGCATAGCTTCATTCCAATCACCATTTTCACCAGCTGTGAATCTGGTCCATTAATATTAATATGTAGTTTCATCATTTCATAAAATCCAGTCATAAGTGTTTGCTAAAACTCTTTTCAACAAATGATATTATTTAGTACAAAAAAGAAAGATCTGTGATATATTTTCTGTCAGTCTCATGAATTCTAATTATAGAATAGACAAAAGGTATATAATTCTGATAGTTTCAGATACCTACACTAAAGCCTAGTTTCTTAAGAAAAATGTTCTGCAACTTCTGAATCCTTAAAGTGAAGTTATTGTGTGTGTTAGTTTGATTCTTTTTTTTCAAAAAGTCTAAAAAAAACCTACTGATTTTGTATAGTGATGATTTTTCATAATTTTGCATTATTATGAATCAATAGCACAAATTCTGCCCTCAGAAGGTAGCTAAAGAATTTTTAGTAAGCAAAATCACATTCATATGTAGAGGTAAATTTTCAAACCCCAGCTTAGCTATGTCTTTGGACAATAGGGAGGCAGTTGGAAGCAGATCCCTAACTAGTGTAGTCCTGTTTTAATTGATTTATAATAATTTACACCAGTTGAATATCCACTCCTTGTTGCAACTACAGTCTCATCTCTCTGTTACCTTGTGCTCCCCACATCTGTTTGCGGTGTTGACCTGTTGCCTCTTGTCTTATACTTTGGCTGTAAGCTCTTCGGGACAGAGACCATATTTTTGTTATGTATGTGTAGAGAGGTGAGCCCTAGACATGCTATTGCAATTTAATACTAATAATGAGTGTACACAAAATTGTACATATATATATATATATATATATATATGCACACAGACGTCTTAGGTGCAAACTTGACCTGGTCCAAAAATGATTTCTTTTTTAATAGAAATTTGCTGTAGATGAAAAAACATTCATTTTCCTTCTGCAATTTCCATGATTTTTTTTGCCAAACTCTTGAAAACTCAAATATTTTAGCCAAAATCAGAGTAATAGTGCCTCACAGGAGTTGCAGTTTGCTTCTCATGTCCTCATTCTCTCTGAACTAGGATCTCCAGCTAGACTACAATCTTCCATAATGCATCATAGTCTCCCCCTTTATGATGCTCCGCTCCTTCACCAAAGTTCTGCAGAAAGCACACACTTTTTGAGAAAATTTTCATTTAAGCAAAAACTCTATTTTTCATTGAAAATTAGTTTTGATGAAAATTTTCAAACAGCCCTAGTGCAAACACGTTAGTATGGAGTTTCACTAGACTGATACTTGTGCACATGTGTTTTATATACATAGATTTACCTCTATGCATGCAAGCATGTCAGCAGCTGTTAACCCCCTCAGTGCCCATGTGTGTGGGTATGCAAATTCTAACAATTTGTATGGGGAGCTTGAAGGATCAGAGAACTGAAGCTGGGTATGTAGAGGTTCACTGCTGAAAAGTGCAAGTGCATGTATCAGTGCGCACAAAATTTGGGCTAGTACAAGCACTTCTGAAGAACTGCAATGTGAGTTTGTATCATGTCTTAAGATGTTCATTGTTATTATGTCAGCTCTGAAGGAGAATCCTAAGGGAAGTAATGTTTATCTCTTACTGAAGACTTGTGTTGGCATTGTAATGGCTCAAAGGAGCTAGTGTGATGTATACTGATGTACTGACATCAGCTCAGCAGAGCTAACATGCAGTGTCCTTACTATTCCAAATGACATTTATACAGACTTCATTGTGCTGTTGCATGCTATTCTTATCATACAAAAGGCCACTAAATGAGGAGATGTTAGCTTTATTATTTAAGTGCTTTAAAAAAGAAACAGAATGATGTATATACACAGCGCCTGATGTATAAGGACAATGTGGTTGATTAAGATGTTTTGGGGAAAGAACTATGTAATGCTGCATTGATCTCTGCACCTGATAAGATGCCAAAAGAAGAATATTATGCCACTGATCAGTTCTAACAGCAATCAGCTCTGCAACTGAATCAAAAGGAGGGTTTTTTTATTTACCAGTAGTGTCTCTCCACTATGCTATCATTCAAATAAGCATTTAGAAGTTGGAAAGTCTGGTCTTATACCATTTCTGTTAGCTCAGGGGTGGCCAGCCTATGGCTCTGGAGCCACATGCGGCTCTCAGAAGTTAATATGTGGCTCCTTGTATAGATACCTACTCTGGGCTGGGGCTACAGGTGGCAACTTTTCAATGTGAAGTGGTGCTCATTGCTCAATCCCTGGTTCTGCCCACTCTCTTGAGCCTGCCATGCCCTAGCTCCTCCCCCCCAGAGCTTCCTGCATCCCATAAAACAGCTGATTGGGAAGTGCAGAGAGGGAGTGGGAGGCGCTGATTGGCAGGGCTGCCAGTGGCGGGAGGTGCTGGGAGCCAGGGGGATGGCCCTGATGATAATAGAGGGTCCCGATGTATTACTGTGGCTCTTTGGCAATGTACATTGGTAAATTCTGGCTCCTTCTCAAGCTCAGGTTGTCCACCCCTGCGTTAGCTTGAGAGTTACCCACACAGGTGAATGATAGTTCATGCAAGCACGGCAGGCAATAAACCATGTAAACAAACTCTAGCCCAAGTCCTGAAGTGTGTACAGAAAACAGAAAACACAATGAAATGTCAACCAGCACATCCTCCTCCAAATTTCCTCAGCTAAGTGAAGGCAAAATCTGAGGGGTAATAAAAGAAATACTGATTATTTTCCAGGCGAAAGCACAGCAAACCAATTTACAATGGTTAATCAAAAGCAGTTCAATACAATAGCTGCTGGATATTGCACATTCAATATTTAATAACTTGGATAATGGAGTGGATAATATGCTTATAAAATTTGTGGATGACCCCAAAGCTGGAAAGGGATCCAAGCAATTTGGAGGACAGGATTAGAGTTCAGAACACCTTGACAAACTTCAGAATTGTCTGAAATCAACAAGATGAAATTACATAAAGATAAATGCAAAGTACTACACTTAGAAAGGAAAACTTCAACTGCACAACTACAAAACAGGGAATAACTGGCTAGATGGTATCACCTGAAAAGGATCTGGTGTTACAGTAGAATATGAGTCAACAACGTGATGCAGTTGCAAAAAAAGGCTAAAAAAATTCTGGAGTATGTTAACAGGAAAGTCATATGTAAGATACAGGAGGTACTTGTCCTGCTCTATGTGGCACTGGTGAGGCCTCAGCTCAAGTACTGTGTCTGAGTCTGGGCACCATGCTTAAGGAAACATATGTACAAATTGGAGGGAGTCCAGAGAAGAGCAACAAAAATGATAAAAGGTTTAGAAAACCTGACCTCTGAGGATAGGTTAAAAGAAACTGGGCACGTTTGGTCTTGAGAAAAGAAGACTGATGTGTGTGTGTGTGACTGATAACTGTTATAAAAATAATCATGATCAATTGTTCTCACTGTTCATTGATGACAGGACAAGAAGTAATGGGCTTAATCAGCAGCAAGGGGGATTTAGGTTAGATATTAGGGAAAACTTTTTCACTATAAGTGTAGCTAAGCACTGGACTAGGCTTCCAAGGGAGGTTGTGGAATCACATCATTGGAGGTTTTAAAGAAAAGTTTGGACAAACACCTGTCAGTGCAGGGGGCTGGACTTGACAACTCCTTAAGGTCCCTTCCAGCCTTACATTCCTATGATTCTATGAATCACTGAGAGGAAGCGATGAGCTGTAGAGCACTGTTTGCATCTTGTTCTAGAACCAGTTTCAGTGGGTGTTCAGTGTTCAGGTTTGAAGCTGCATTAAGGTTAGAGTTCACATTCAAGTTCAAAAGCACCACGATCTAGTAGACTTTTTATTAGTAGCCCCAGAATGATGGAAATCTCATGGGATCAACTGTTCTCAGGAAACTTCTTTCATCTCCTAATATTTTGGCTTCATCCAAACTGGAATTGGAAAATAAGATCTATATTATTTTGGATCAGACCCCTTCCCATTGGGCCTTGTAGCACATGTTCTCCCCTTCTTGTCACCATGAGCAGCATCTCTACAGGAGTATGACCTGCTCCTTTCCTCTGAGACTGAGGATACAATAAACCTGCCTTCACAAATCTATGTCACTACTCTTTTCCTCAACCTGCAGTCCCTGCGTTAGCTACCCTGCACCTGGCTATTCATTAAGATATTATTCCCTTTATTCTTGCCAGCAAGTTAAAAAAGTATGGGTTGAATGAATGGACTATAAGGTGAATAGAAAGGTGGCTAGATCGTCTGGCTCAATGGATAATGATCAATGGCTCGATGTCTAGTTTGCAGCTGGTATCAAGCTGAATGCCCCAGGGTCGGTTGTTCAATATCTTTATTAATAATCTGGATGATGGGATGGATTGCACCCTCAGCAAGTTCGCAGATGACACTAAGCTGGGGGGAGAGGTAGATACCCTGGAGGGTAGGGATAGGGTCCTGAGTGACCTAGACAAATTAGAGGATTGGGCCAAAAGAAATCTGATGAGGTTCAACAAGGACAAATGCAGAGTCCTGCACTTAGGACAGAAGAATCCCATGCACCGCTACAGGCTGGGGACTGACTGGCTAACCAGCAGTTCTGCAGAAAAGGACCTGGGGATTACTGTGGATGAGAAGCTGGATATGAGTTAACAGTGTGCCCTTGTTGCCAAGGAGGCTAACAACATATTGGGCTGCATTAATCGGATCATCGCCAGCAGATTGACGGAAGTGATTATTCCCTTCTATTCAGCACTGGTGAGGCCACATGTGGAGTACTGTGTCCAATTTTGGGCCCCCCACTACAAAGGATGTGGACAAATTGGAGATAGTCCAGTGGAGGGCAACAAAAATGATCAGGGGGTTAGGGCACATGACTTACAAGGAGAGGCTGAGGGAACTGGGCTTCTTTAGTCTGCAGAAGAGAAGAGTGAGGGGGGATTTGATAGCAGCCTTCAGCTACCTGAAGGGGAGTTCCAAAGAGGATGGAGCTAGGCTGTTCTTAGTGTTGGCAGATGACAGAACAAGGAGCAATGGTCTGAAGTTGCAGTGGGGGAGGTCTAGGTTGAATATTAGGAAACACTATTTTATTAGGAGAGTGGTGAAGCACTGGAATGGGTTACCTAGGGAGGTGGTGGAATCTCCATCCTTAGAGCTTGACAAAGCCCTGGCTGGGATGATTTAGTTGGCATTGGTCCTTCTTTCAGCAGGAGGTTGGACTAGATGACCTCCTAAGGTCTCTTCCAATCCTAATATTCTATTATTCTATTTTATTCTATAGCACCCATATAGAAGCTATATTCTCTCAAAACCTTAGATTTTGGTATTCCCAGTGGGTAGCCCATTAGCTAAAATGTCTCCTTTCTAATACAGATCCTGGTTTATAGAATCACAGGGCTTCATATGCTGAATGAATTAGTTCCTGAGTACTTCACTAAAACTGACACTTGTACTTTACCAGTGCAGACTGATTCCAAGCTGCTCTTCTTAATATAGCTCTGTTTCTCTCCACATCTATCCACCTCTCCTTCCAACTCTCCTCCTCCTTCTCCAGTGCACAGCACTGATCTGCAGAGCCAGGCCATAGGTCTTAAGAAGTATTGACTAGCCCTAGAAGTCATAAAGTTCTATATCATCCACCTTATGATGATGGAGATGATTTACTAAAGGGGCCTCAAAAGAGTAGAATGGCTCCAGTAGCACAGCCAGCCATTTTGGGGCCAGTACGCCACTGCTCTGGGAGACTTGGCTTCACAGCTCTGAAGGCCTCAGATTTACAGTCATAAGCAGGCCTCTAACCTAGTTCTTCCCTGTATGATGCTATTCTGGAGATGGTAAAGCAGAGCTGGAGTCAATGCCTTTCCATTTTAAGATTATCAAATGTAAATTATCTGGAGGCGGACTTCTTCTTTCTCACCTTAGGGTACAACCTCAGGTAACCTTAGAGTTGATAGGTGTTCAGCGGTGGTGATCTCACATAGTGCATATTAGCAAAGGCAAAGTCACAACCTATTGGAGTTTGGTTTTATTAAGAAAACAAAATTAAACAAACCATAGCATAACAGTCTAAGCCTTCTCTCCTAGCTTGACGGTTTGTTTGTAGGGGTCCTTTTCTCAGTTACCTTTCTTAATTCAGGGCGGAGTCAAATAAACCACAGCGTTCCCAGTCAGCAGTCATTTATGTGGAACTCCTCTGCAGGGTTCTAACGGGAGGGGGAGAAGAATTCTGCAACCCTGTCATGCGTTTGTCAATAGCCTGTGAAATCACATGGTGATTTCTGACACTGATGAATCAAGAGTTGCTTCTTTAAAAAAAAAAAAGAGAGAGGTGCTTGGCTTTGTGTTGCACATATTGCTAAGTTGGTCAGCCTTACCCTGATCTATTTTGCTAGTCAGTTTTGCACCCGGGACATCATTCTTCAAACTGATTTCCTGCTCCCCTGCAATACCTTCCTCTTGAAGGTCTGATCCTGAAGCATTTCTGTCTTTGGGAGTTCTGCCATTAACATAAATGGGAGTGGGATTGATACTTGAACCAGATCACAGGTTTCAAATGGAAGGCATTTATACTATCTGCACACATCAAATAACATCACTGTAACATACTGAACAATAGGAATTTATTACTGATGTGTTCTCAGGGGCTATGATCTCAGCTGGCAAGTTTTTGGTCCACTAATGTAGTTTCTGTTTACCTTGGCTACTTTATGATATGGGGCCATGGGAAATTTTTGCAGTTATGTCACATATTAGAGGCAGTAGAAAGTAAGGAAAAGACACTTTAGTATTATTTTTGCATAGATTCTTGCATATTGTTGCATAGATTTTAAAAAAATGCCATAGAGAACTTCTCTGGCTTGTTACTATTCAAAATGAAAGCCCTTAATTGTTAAATAAGCATGTTACTAGACTTAAACAGCTGTTTAATGTTTACTGAGAGCAAATTTGTAGCCGAATTTGTTGGGGTGTGGGAAGGAAAGAGAGGGCTTAAAGAGCAATTGCCCTCACTTTAGCACCTGGCACGGTCCCTGTCCTTGCACATCTCAAGCATGAGCAATAGGGCAATATTAGAGCCTCCCATGACACTGCACATTCCAAAGAGCCTTATCCCCTTCTACACCAAAAGGAGATGTGACAGCTCCTTGTGAGCATGCTCCTCAAAATATCATTTCAAGTTTATGCCTAATTTTGTGCTCTGCTGGCAGAAGGCATCCAAGATGCTGGTGTAGTGATCTGCTGTACCTCCCTTCTCCTTTGCTAGTCTTTCTCCTCCCAATACACCTACAGCCGGGCTGCAATAGATAAAGCCATAGGAGAACGCTGAATCTTTGTTTGTGGCCTGTAACAACTCCAGCAGAGATGTGCTGCTGTGGGGAAAAATATCAAAGCCTTTAGTAATGGATACTTCATCTTGTTTCAGTCATGAGCTATCTAAAAAACATTGTGGGGGCGGGGCGTTGAGGATGGAGAACACTATTTCATTAAGAACAAAGATGCAGTGATAATTTTCTAAACCGGTTACCTATTAAAATAAACTTTAAGACCTAATAGACTTCAATGCACTTCCAGGTCACATTGATTAAACAGAGTTCTTCTTACTAGATAATGTGCATAATACTGTACACATCTTACATTTGTATAGGAAATGCCAAACACATAACCAAGGGGGGGTTGCATAATTTTATGAGTAAAATCTTCAAATCCTTTTACTCATAACAAACCCAGCAAATTCTTAGCTTGTCTATTCCTTTCAGATAGTTGTCAATTATAACACAATAAATAATGGATGACTCTTTAGGTTACATAGAATAAATACTGCAATTATCTGCCAGAAAAGAAGTACTGGAAGCGAGTAGAACAGCAAGTGCTTCCTCCTTAAAGAAGGAAAACATGGTAGCTAATTGTTCCAGCCTACCTCCTTTGCACTCCCCAGCACAGGTTCTCTATTGCGCCATGTTGTCGATAGCCTTCTGAAGACACTGGGTCCAAACTGGACCTTATTTATACCAATATAAATTCAGAATACCTCCATTTAAATTAAGGGCCAGACCATTAGTTGGTGTAAACCACCATAGCTCCATTGAAGTCATTGAAGTGACACCAATTTACATTAGATGAGGATCTCATCACAATGACCTGTGATTACAGCAGAGTTACTCTTGATTCACACTGCCATACCTCAGATCAGGTTTGGTTCAGCTGCCGTACCTCAGATCAGGTTTGGTTCAGCTGCTCAGTTTGATTCTTCTAATGGCTTTGCATACCTGAGATAAATATTTAAATGTGAAAGTGCATTGTTGATATAGAGTCAGCCATTCTGTTCTTTTTGTTTTTATCATGAAGTATGATTTTTACAAGAACTGATTCATTTTGCCTGCTATTTTTAGAGTGGAAAAAATGATATCAGAGCTAAAGAACATTTCCTACTATGTTTGTTGTTCTGAAAAGGCTATCTTATCTTCAAAAACAGTTGTTCTATTGTTGATGACCATTTGGGACAGGAAGGATGGCAGTAAGCATTCCACAGTAAAATAATCCCTGACTGGACAATATGTATTGTGTTACCTGAGAGTCATTCCAGTTGGTCAACATATCATTGTTACCCTGATTTTCCTTTAAAGACAAGAGAAGAAATCCTATATCAGTGTCAAAGCTACAGATGAAAATACAATCCCTTTTCACCTGAACAGCCAGAATATGTTATTGGCTGGGGCTGTGAGGTTTTGTTCAGTAATAGTCTTCTATAATTATTAGCAGCTTAATTAATGTCTTTAGTTATCTTCTCGGTTGAAGGTTTTACCATGACCTTTGTAGGGCAAGTGAAATGGGCTGTGACCTCTTTTTCGATTAAGCACAGGAAGCTAGAAGAAAATAGCATTAAGGAACAAAATGAAAGACTTGATCCTTTTTCAGCTGAAGTCAACAGCTGAACTCATATTGACTTCAAAGGGAGGATGATTGGACTCTAGACTGTGAGTGGGAGCTAACTACCTTGCCATCACAGCTGAGGTTCACAGATATTTCAGGGAGCTGCAAAACTGCTCTAATAATGTGGTAGGTATACATAAGCGCTCTTTAATGTTAAATAAATTTCAGTATAAGAAGGAACATATGGCTGGATAGGTCCTTATTTCCTGTTGGAAAGCTGATTTTCATACAAGTGATCATATAGGAAATTACTAATTAAATTTACATAGACATCAGTATCACAGTAGAGCAGGCACACGCCATAGCAGTGATCACCAAACTGCAGTCAATGTGGATCACTATAATGGTCCAAAGACCACTTGCAGGTGGTCTGCAGAGAACATACTGGTCACTTAGTGTTGTCTGCCCTTTTATCCAGCTGCTAAAATGCATTAGAAGAAGCTAATACTTTCTTGGTGTTACATATTTTCCTGATGTTGCTTTCCATGTAAAAAATAGCTTAAGTTGTCACAGGAATATTATTCTATCACCAACAGAAGGGGAGGAGTCTGTATGATCTCCAATGGAAGAGGAGATGGCTCGTGAGACATTTTTTTCTATTCAGATATGGCTCTGTCAGTTCTCAAATGAATCCATGGTCTAACTGTATAACAAGACACAACAATGACAGGCAGGATATAAGAATCTGAATTAGAACCAGTGTTTACTAGAGTTATTGGGAAAATGGATTTTTCCCACTGAAAATTTTGTGTTTTTGATGAAAAATCAAAAACCAAAATATTTCTGCTGGAAACTGAGATATTTTGATTCATAACTGCCCCAGTGGTGTAAAATGAGAGATATGGTCCAGCTGGGGAATCCTGCCCAATAAAGAAGAATGGGGGCATGAAGCACTTTCAGTACAGCTCTCATGAGACACCATGGTGGCATTCCAGAATCCAAATATTTCTGGTATTAGTCTACAACCTATTTTTTTTAGGAGTTGGGGCATTCAGTTTTTAACAAATGAAATTTTGCTGTGGGAAAAGGACACTTCACAGAAAATGAGTTTAATAATAAAGCCAATTTTATGTAGGAAAAAAAAGTTTCAATTGAATGTTTTTGTCTAGCCCTAATGTTTACCCTAGTGCAAATGATCCCCTGGAAACCCTGAAGATTATATGGTTAGACTGCGCTTAAAGTAGAGTTTAATAATATCAGAGCCCTGTTCAAAATGCTGTGGTTTTAATTTGCAGTGTGACAGATGAAAGGCTGGATATTTGAACTGTTGCACAAGAAGAAGCAACAAGGTTTCCAAATGCCCTAGAAGAGGGAATCTAGTGAGAAGTTGGAGGCAAATGGTTTATTTTGCCCTTTCAAACATTGGGCAAAACTGCAGTGAGAAGGAGAAGAAACTTCACTGGTCACCTTGTCATGCAATAGAAACAGAACTAATTATAACTGGACAGGAAAGATGGGGTTTTCAAAAGTGGTCAGCATTGACCTGATTCTGCTCCCTTTGAGGTCCCTGGAAATTTTATCATTGACTTCAATGGGAGCAGAATTAGTCCCATGTCGAGTGCATTTCAGGATCCCACCTAAAACAATTAGATTCAGTGAGGTGTAAGTATGGTATGAATAGCTGCAATTTAGTTGATATGCAGTAATGGTAAACTTGTCTCTCCTCCCTCCTTCTCACATCCTGTCTTCAGATCTCTGGCCTATACTTATCAATCCTGCAAGTTGTGCCAAGTCAGCCCTAAGTATGGTCACTAGAAGATTAACCCTTTTCTAGCATGGTGCCTTTTATTGCCAACAGACCTCCACATAGGTGAACTACTCTTTCTCTCTCTCTCTCTCTTCTTTTTTTAAAGCTTGGTTTCTTTTTTAACATACAGAATGTTTTGGACCAGACAGTGGACCTTCAGCAAATGGTCTAACCTCTGCATTCAAATTCAGAGCAATGTGCACTGATGTAGTTTCCATAATCCTCCTCCAGCATAGAAATAGAGAAGAGTTTGGTGGTGTTTACTCAAGGAGACACCATTGTTCAAATTATGGCTTTTCCAATGCCAGGCTTTAACAGAGCTCCCTTCTGAATCTTACTGATTTTGCTTGGGTTGCTTGATTTAGTTAGCCACAATAAGTGTGGTTTCTTTTATTCATATCTAATTAAATTCATGATTTAATGACACACATTCTCTGCAACTATGGTCAAAACAGTGCTGTCGATTAATTGTTAATTATAAACTTAATCATGATTAAATTGTTGAGTTGAACAAAAATGCCTCATTAAAACATAGAAGCTTCCTGAAAAATGAATGTTTGTATCCTTAGTTCTTTCCTTTTATACTATTTCTGTCCAAGTATATCTTTAAAAGAAATGGTTTGTGTGTTTGTGTGTGTGCACATGAGAATGAATTCAGTGTTTTAGAAAAGTGCTGAACTGACATTTTTGATCCAAACAAAACATTGACATTCTCAAGTTGAAACATTTCATTTTGTCTTGATTCTACAATAAACATCTGTCCCCCAAAGCTGATGGAATACCTCACTGGAGCTGTGAATCATGTTCTGCATGTCCCGATTCTGTTGCCTGAGCTGGACTACATCTCCCACAATGAACTGTGCTCATGGAACTCCCATGATGTATCACATCAGTTCATCCAAAGAAGAGACCATGTGGATCATGAGAGATATAATTGAGATCATCACAACACAGAAGTATGGGAACATGAGGTATCTGACCTAAAACTCTCATAAGCACCATGACAGCTCAGGCAAATGTTGAACTGACTTGAAATGAATGTGCAGCACGGATACCTTCAATCACTATTGACAAGAACAAAATGTGAAGGAAATTTTTTGTGGGCCAGCTTGACTCCTCTCCCCCCATGGGGGGAGAAGACTAGAGATACCAGAAGATCTCCAGAACAAGTATGTGGTTTGCAATGTTCTTGCTGCCTATAAGCTACTTAACAACTGAGGGAAAGTATGTCTATAATGAGACTTCGATGTAACTAACTGGAAAACAAAACATTATTAGTATTTAGATTCCAATATAACCCAAAGATCTCAGTCACAGCGGGGGTTCCATTGTGCTAGGTTCAGTAAAAAATACATGGAAAGACACAGTCCCTGTTCTAAAGAGCTTATCACTGGAGCTAGCTAGAAAATTGTAAATATTTTCTTAAAATATAAAATATATAAAATATATCAAAAGAAAAGGAAATGAACAATTTCCATATTTAAAAAAATGTAGAAATATTTTGGGCTTTTTTGAGGAAAAGCTGAAAAAAATCAGTATTTTAAAGTCTAAAAATAGTACTGAAAATCAACAATATTCATTGAATATAAGAATGGCCATACTAGGTCAGACCAAAGGCCATACTAGGTCAGATCATTTAATCCAGTATCCTGTCTTCTGACTGTGGCCAATGCCAGGTGCACCAGAGGGAATGAACAGAACAGGTAATCATCAAGTGATCCATCTCCTGTCACCCATTCCCAGCTTCTGGCAAACAGAGGCTAGGGACACCGTTCCTGCCCATCCTGGCTAATAGCAATTGATGGACCAACCCTCCATGAATTTATGTAGTTCATTTTTGAACCCTGTTATAGTCTTGGCCTTCACAAGATCCTCTGGCATGGAGTTCCACAGGTTGACTGTGCTTTATGTGAAGAAATACTTCCTTTACTTTGCTCTAAACCTGCTGTCTATTAATTTCGTTTGGTGATCCCCTAGTTCTTATGTTATGAAAAGGAGTAAATAACATTTCCTTATTTACTTTCTCCATACCAGTCATGATTTTATAGACCTCTTATCATACCCCCCCTTAGTAATCTCTTTTTCAAGCTGAAAAGTCCCAATCTTATTAATCTCTCCTTCTCTGGAAGCTGTTCCATATTCCCTAATCATTTTTGTTGACCATTTCTCAATCTTTTCCAATTCCAATATATCTTTTTTGAGATGGGGCAACCACATCTGCATGCAGTATTCAAGATGTGGGCATACCATGGATTTATATGGGGACAATATGATATTTTCTGTTTTATAATCTATCCTTTTCTTAATGGTTCATTTTTTTTTAAAAAAAAAAAGGCAGTTTTTTGGCTTTTCATAAAAATAAATCAGAAAATTTCAAATAAAACATATCTAGTGAACAGTTTTATTTTTAGAAAAATACTATTTTAAAAAAAAGTTTTGATGGAAAAGTTTCAATGAACCCTATTTACAACATTCTATTTCTTATGCTATGCATGTCATTGTGATACTGGAACACGATATTAACACTGCACATGGAAGAAAAATGTGTCACTGAGGTTAATGACTGGAGGCAATGGGGTTTCACAGAGGTGTAACTGACACCTAATGCGCCTTGCAGAGCTCTTTTTCCTGGTGTTAGTGTGCAAGAGGGAAAGAACATATCTTAACCCAGGCTACGTTTGAAGGGTTGGCAGTTAGAAATATCTTCTTATTTGTAAGCTGAGCACATTTGATATAGAAATCATAGAGGAACACCAGATATGGAACCCCACTTTCCCATTTATAAAATGCCACTTTTCATTGTTGAATCTACATTTGAAATGACTTGCCCAAGAGGCAGAAAAAGCAATAGAATCTGGGTCACCTGACTCCCAGCTCCCCGTTGTGACCACCGGAATGGTCCCTAAGCAAAGTGGATTCCAAACATAGAAACTTTTGTCATAACCATACAAATAATTTGTACTAATTATAGATGCGAAAGTATAATTAATGGCACTTAGCACTCACCTAGTACTTAGCACTAATGTTCACCAGGGTGGGGCAGAGAAAATGTGGACTGAATTTCTTTGGGGAATCCACCTTTGTGGGATCCTAGATCCTGGGCTCAATCCGAACATCTAAAATACAAACAAACGTCCCGTGGGCCTGAGTCCCATGATCCCAGTTAGCTGACACAGGGCAGCCACTGGTTTTTAATTACACAGTAGACATACACCTTGAAGGCCTATGCAGGCTCAAAAATAAATAAAGAATGTCGGCAGAGCACCTGGGATATGTTGATTCCACATTACTCAACAGCCTCTGATCTTCTATGAAGTCCCTTGTAGAAATTTAAGTTGCTCCCCTCTGGTGAAAACACGGAAGGAATTAACACCTGCTCTTCCCCAAGAGTAAATCCTACCTATGCCAGAAGGAAGGAATCTTAGTATGATGTCCACATGAGGCATCACAGATTGAGACTGGGAAAATGCTTTTTATGGGGGAGTGTGTGTGTGTGTATGTGGTTCTATTATGGTAAAATACAGTAATTTCCCCCCAATCTAATATTCTAAACCCCACACTGAAAGCTTATTTATTAATCTAATACATTAAAAAAAACCATTGTACCTGTTGTTGTTTATTATTTTCAATTGATTGTAGCTTCTGTGTAGATTTTCACTGACTTCATAGATGGTATTTAACTAAAGGGACTGATAATTGTGCAGAATATGTTATGTTCCGATGGCAATTATTTCTAGTATAGGTGTATGTTCCCAAGCCTTAAACAGAATGAGAAGCTAATGTCACCAGCCTCGAGAGTGTTTATTGATGTACAGCTAAAGCAATTGCAGTGCAGCCTAGTAACAATGCAATGCAAAAATGAGACCTTGGAAAAGCTAGGTGAGTCAGAGAACATATTCAGTCGCCGATGTCATGTAAATAAACAAGCAGTTCATTAGTTTGTTATTGCTGGCCCTAAATGCATAAACTCATAAGGAAAAACCCAAGGCAGGATTATCACAATCTGTTTTAGGTCTGTTAAATCCAATCAAAATTGGTTGAAATGTGCACATTGCTGCTGTGAGACCGAGGAATGCAAGTGAAGCAGCAAGGCCTGAGAAGACCTACACAGCCTATTTGAAACCTACTGATGTGCTCAAGTCACTTAACGGCATCTTATAAAACAGCTGGTCTCAAACGTTCAAATATTGATTCAGTTTATGGAAATCTGGTATTACACTATTGCTGTCTCTAGCAAACAGCTTATATAAACAGATCTGACATGATTGTACCATCTGGTTTTATTTCTCGAGTTCTTTGACTACATTTTTTAGGGGGGTGGGGGTGATTAATTGGAGTGATTTATAACTCCCTCTTGCTTCCTTCAAGGTGGATGATGACAAATCCGTAGAAGCTACAAATTTTGGTGTCCAGGATCATGAGGGTTTTCAGTTAATGGTTAACTGCATGACAAATCTCTGCTGTGCATTCATGTGTGACTCCAATGAGTGGGTGATAAGGCCTAAATCCTACATATTGTACAAATGTGCAGCCTGAGAAGGAAGTAGGTTTTACAGGCAGTGTGTGCTTTTACCATGCCACATTTACCATACATTAGCAAAGGCAAATATGGTGAAATGAGAGGTTTTGAAGAGATAAAGAGGTTGTGGACCTTGTGCAAACATCAATAACAGTTTAAGTACTGTAGCTGGGTAGAAACTGAAGCTGGAGCCTGTGCGCAGGATATAAAGTCTATGGAATTCAGTCAGAGCAAAGATTGTCATTGCATTCCTCCCTCACTAGCCTGCTTCTCGCACTATGTATTGCAGACCCCACCATCCGTCCAAGGTCATCTTGCAGAATTGCAACTCAGTATGACAGGGCCATTGTTTTGCTCGTCAGATACTCCCAAAAGAGTGTTTATGAACATTTATTTGAATTCTGAATAGCTGCATGAGTCACTCTGTTTTTATTTGCTCTCCATGAACATTGATATAAATAGGTTTTAGTTCACACAAATGTTTGGGCAATGGGGCTTGTTATTTACGAGTGCAATTCACCTCTGTATAGAAGGCCAGAACAAGACTTTTACATTTAAGTGTCGTGTAAATCCTATTTTGAGTATTCACACTTAAACAAAAGCATTTTTTATGAGAAAAAGAGTTTTTGTTGTTTATTATTAACTATTATTTATTAGATGTTCCATATTTGCTTTTCATTATTCTGCTGCAGCCCTGATGCCACTTGGAACTGGAGTACCACTGAACTCACCTGACCCACCAGCCTGAGTTCCCTCTACACTGTACTGCTATGCAGCCTGTCAAGCCCTTCCCCAGGCTTCAGGCTGCATTTAACCAGCACACGTACAAGTAGGGACCCACCCAGCTACAGCTTTATACATAGATGCTGAGATCAGCTCTGCATGGGAAGGCTCAGCTAAGGCACCTCTCAGTTGCTCAATATACTCCTCTGGAGTATAAACCTCAAATTATACTGTCATGTGCTGCACAGGGAACAGTATAGTGTCAGCTCATGAAATTTGCCCCCTCCCTCAATGTGGAGGAAGATATGCAATCATTTTCTGCCCCAAGTATGATTTCCACACTGGTTTTAGACAAAACAAAAATAAGTTTATTAACTACAAAAGGATAGATTTTAAGTGATTATAAGTGATAGCAAACAGATCAGAGCAGATTACCATAGAAAATAAACAAAACTGCAAACTGAGCTTAACACACTAGATAGGTAGGATATAAATTAGCAAATTCTTACCCTTAATGATAAACAGTCTGGCAGATTCTCAAGGTACAAGTTGCCTTGGCTTTCCCAGGTTTTCATACACAGGCTAAAAATCCCTCTAGCCTAGACCATCACTTCCCACTGTTCAGTCCTTGCCCCTCAGGTGTTTCCAGATGTGTTGTTGTAATGAGATGTTATGAAGTTATTTTCCCCCTTTCATATCTTCTTCCACTTGTGTGACGATGTGGGTTCTGGCGGGACCCAACTGAGAGTGCCAGATCAGGACCAATTGCTCAAACAGGGCAGTCACAGCCCAAGGCTGGGGTTTTTCCACCTCTAAGGCAAACCAAACCAGCCAGACAAA